>NW_027411866.1:160492775-160757482 GCF_047663935.1 Musca autumnalis | reverse complement strand
TCTTGACGGCTTTCTGGGCGTTATTCGGGCCTCGCTGTTGGGCGTCAATTTGTAGCGGGATGCTAATCTTTGTGGGAGCCAATTGCAGAAGGTTCTTGAACGGATTGAAAACACGAACACGTTACAAAAACTATTCTTTATTTAATAAAATTATATGCGTTTGATACGAAGGTTTCTAATAGAATGAATGTATGAAAAAATATGTATATCGAAATGGGGTAAAATAAAATATTTGACAACATAAACAATGACACAATTTCAATAGGACAAAATTACTATGTTTTCAATAAATTAAAAGTAAAACAGAACAAGTAATATGTGACACTACGCTACAATTCTAAATATTGAAGCACTGGTATTGAATGAACCGATCAATTAAATCTGTTATGAGGATCACTGTTGAAATTGGAACAGAATTTTTATGATTTGTGTTACAAAAAGTTTTTACCACATGAGAACAAAAAAGCTAAATTAAAATGTCTCAAAAAACAATAAATAAATAAACTGTTATGTTATATAGGGGTCACGTCAAAGCGTGCACATTACTTAAAATTGTTTGAAAAAATGTTTTCTACATTTTGATATTACAAATTCGGTTGGAAAATGTTCGTACAATCATCAAAATATCCATACCGTTCTTATAAAACGTGGGTCTCTCTTGATGTGTAGGGGTGCGAAAGATGTTTTGTTTTTTTTTTTTTTTTGAAATTCGAACTAAGGGTGTACGAACAAAAATTAAATAACATTACACAGTGCGCCTTAACTAATTTTAATTGGAAGGTGCTTACACCTGGTTAGTTTTTGCAGATTCTGAAACTACAGTGCTCATAGATGAGAAATATCAAGAAACAAAAAAATCGCAGGAGGGATTTTTAAATAAATCGCGATTTAAGTTCACATTTTTAGGGGTTATTTAGGTTTTCACGATTTTGCTTGGAAACTGCGTGTCCTATGCAAATGTTGTAGCTGTGAAAATTCTCCACAAGATTGACCTTTATGCTATTTTCGTGGGTTTTACCGTTTTTGAGATATAGAAGTTCAAATTGAGACATTGCACTGACTGTATCGCCTCCATTATTTCGACATTTACATTACAAACTTTTTGGCCAAAACCAACTTATAACACCCTCCCCAAATAGTGGTGTAGGGTATAAAAACGGAAAAGTAATATAACATAGCATGGAAAATAGAACACCAATAAATATTTTTAATTTTTATTTCTATCCAAAATGACCTAAGTCGTCTTTTGTATTTTTATGAAAATGTTTTGGATTAATTGTTGCTGATGTCCACATTCCACATTATTTTGGAGAAAGGCCCATTTACGTACTTTTGCCAAAAAAGATATCAGTAACTGAACATTTTTATTCAAAAACGGAAAAGTGATAGGGAAAGCTCTCAAAAAGTACAACTACGTGCCATTAATAACTCAAAATTTACACAAGTCGACTTATGTTGTTTTGTTTGAAAAACACAGATTTGATTTAAATAAAATATTATTTATTTACAACACACATACAATATTCTATGTGTAAATTCACTTTGAACAATTTGTTTCCAAAAAAAAGTTTTCAATACAATGCTCCTATGTTTGGTTCAACTAGAACGGTGAAAATGAAATGCCATTCAACATCACCAGTACCTATCATATCGACTTTGTAAAAACCCTCTTGGACATATAGGGGAAATGCAGATTGATCAAATTGACATTTTTCCAGAACATATGTTTTCTTTTCTAATGGTGGTTTGAATTTACCCTCAAATGCTGGCATATTAGAGCAATCTTTTAAAGTCCCCATGGCATAGTTCTTATAAAAAGTATTCAAATAATCGTATATATGTATACGAGGGGTTTGCATGGGAATCGGTTTGTAATCTTTGCCATTTTCACTGCGATATACACATGTTTCAATCTAGAATAGAATTAGGAAATGTTGCAATGAAGATAACAATTCTGTAACGCTTACCATATTAGAATCACCCTCAACAAAATCGACATTTAATGTAAACGATCCCGAAGCAGCGTACACACCACGACTTATACGTTCCACTTTAAACTCTCCATATCTAAGCTTATCCAAGTCGGAGGAAAAGGTTTCAATATTTTTCAATTCATAAGTCCAGGATTGCTATTTAAAAAAGAAGGCACCAAAAGGATGCTTTAAAATCCAATGAGTTATGGCATAATATATCCTCGTATATAGTCCACACCTTTATTTCAAAAACTGGCATTGCCTTTGGCACTGCAGAGAAAATTAGTAGAGCAATGATCGTTGAATTTTGCCAAATGAATTTCATTTTTCTTTTACTTGCCATATTTGCTGTATTCATGCATGCATATTTATATATTTTTTAAAAAATATATCTTTGTGATTATTGAATTCAAAACTTTTAATAATACCACTTAAATTAAAATTCATTTGTGATTATGATCTACAGCAATGACAAATATAAATCAGATAAAGTTATAATTGCCTCACAAATTACATTTTAAAATTGTTTTGAAAAATAGATTTTATATTCATTGTTTTATTTTCAATATAAACTAAAATTGTCAAACATTTATAAATGGCAGTAATGTTAGTGCGACATACAGTCAACCAAAAAAGTCTACATACACCCTATAAATCTCGAGTTTTAAGGGTAAGGAAGCATTTTTATGAAAATCCAAGTACACAGTTCTATTTCATATCCCTATTAAACAATATTACATACAACAAAAATATATTCCATAATACGAATAACGGTAAATTCTATAAAATTTAAAAAATTAATAGGGAAAAAGTGTACATACACCTAATGAAATATTAAGATTACCGTAAAATTTATGGAATAAGCAATACAAATTTTACATTTTATTGCTTTATCGAATGTCTCTGAATGTCTATGATATATTTTAGACAAAATAGGAACATATTTGTGCTTTAATTGGCGTTATATAAGGTCAGACCTCGCGTATAGCTCGTTAAGGCGGACCCTTGCAGATTTCGTTGAGTTTTTCAGTCTGGTAGTTTATAAAACCCCAGGAAATACAGTGGGACTAATTATTTTGAGATCCTAGAGCGCTTTGAAGTTGTTCTTGTGGATAATATATGCTCCTGAGCTTCGCTAAATATACGAATTCCTGAGTTTTCTCATAAATTTTATAGTTTTCACAACATTCCAAGGGGCAAATTACAAGCCAGAACCTTGGAATTACCTTGTAATAAATGTTTGGACCTTAACTCAATCAGAAATGTACAACATTATTATACAAACCCGCTCCTAAAGTTTTCAAAGCATCAAAATAAAAGCACCACCAAAGAATGCATGAAATTTGTATGAAATTTACACTGTTAACTAGTATGCTCTCGTATTATGATCGTTAGGGTCACTTGAAGCGCTATAAATGTCGGATACTTTTACATTGCTGATTCAATGGATGCTCGAGGATTGTACCAGACCTTATTACAAGGTAATTCGAAGGCATCTGCATGTAATTTGCCCCTTGGAATGTTGTGAAAACTATAAAATTTATGAGAATACTCAGGAATTCGTATATTTAGCGAAGCTCAGGAGCATATATTATCCACAAGAACAACTTCAAAGCACTCTAGGATCTCAAAATAATTAGTCCCACTGTATTTCCTGGGGTTTTATAAACTACCAGACTGGAAAACTCAACGAAATCTGCAAGGGTCCGCCTTAAAGAGCTATACGCGAAGTCTGACCTTAAATAACGCCAATTAAAGCACAAATATGTTCCTATTTTGTCAAAAATATATCATAGACAACCAGAGACATTCGATAAAGCAATAAAATGTAAAATTTGTATTGCTTATTCCATAAATTTTACGGTAATCTTAATATTTCATTGGGTGTATGTACACTTTTTCCCTATTATTTTTTTTAATTTTTATAGAATTTACCGTTATTCGTATTATGGAATATATTTTTGTTGTATGTAATATTGTTTATTAGGGATATGAAATAAAGCTGTGTACTTGGAATTTCATAAAAATGCTTCCTTTCCCTTAAAACTCCAGATTTGTATGGTGTATGTAGACTTTTTTGGTTGACTGTAAAACGGGTTTAGTAAATTCTGAATATGTGTTACATATTTTCCAGCAGCAACCACAACACACTTATGTTTTTTGAAGGATATGACATTTATTTTGGCCTCCTACTTATCAACTGCTACATTAGAGGCAAGTACATAAGTAAGTAATGCAAACTAATTAACACAACATAAAACATCCCACCAAAAAGCTTGCCTCCAAAGAGGCAGTTAAATCATATGTACAAGTGATTTGGAAGTACATCAAATTATGCATTTTCACTCATTCTTTTTACAAGAGCGAGGCACCGGAAAGAGGCACTCCATTAGCACTGCATTTTAACTGACCCTTTGGCACTGCATTTTAATTAACCCTTTGGGGTAGAATAGGATGCAGTCCAAAGCACGTGTTTTGATGCAGGTATTCCGCGGAATGTGTGCAATCCATTGCCAACTATGACAAATAAAATGCATTTATAATTTGTGTAAAACAAAAATATTAAGAACTTTATTACATAACGCAAATTTTGAAAATTCCCCATTGAATTCAATTGCAACCATGCGTGTTTTCTTCTCTCTCCATTTGATCCAAGCTGAACTGTCCTTACATCATCTGCTAATTGCGTTTGTACATTGTCTTTCCATCACCAGTTAAGATTTCGACTAGTACTCCAACACCACTCCATTGGGAAATTTTCTTCTCGTGAGTTACCGCAAAAATGTTCGCAAATTAAATATTTTTTATTTTATATTAACAACTTTTTTGATTGCTTAAGTCTGGAGTATTCCCCCATTGGCTTAACTTCATCATTACCTTTGAGAGTAATGTTTACAAAACGCACTGACAGCCTGCAAGAAATTCGGAAATGTTTACACGCTTTTTTCTTTTTGACGAATTGATGTTTGTAGGGATCTACTCACCGAATTGCTTTTAGGAACCTCTAAGCAAGTGCCTTTTTCGCGACTCCGTATGACCAGCATCCGGATGCTGTTAAAATGTGACAAATGGATGTGATTCTTTGGATTGCATCCAAATGCGGTATAATGCGAGGAATGGATTGCCTTTTTCATGAAAACATGTCGTGATAGGACTAGTCCACATTGCACTACTTTCAATTTATTTTGCTGGAATGTGGTTGATCCGACAATATTTGCTGAGCAAAATGTGTATTTTAAAGATATTGCCAGAGTCGGCATGTAATACTGTCCCTACAACAACACGTTATAGGAGGGCTGCACGATAACTATCTGGCCTAACAATGAAAACGCGAATATTTACCATCAAAAATAGTTTTATTGTTTTCGTAAGTAGTCTCCAACATGATTTATACACTTTTTATGCGCTCAAACCAATTGTTGAATCCCCTATTTCCACTCCGATAAAGACACGTTTTTACAGCATCTTCTGATATGCTGGAACCAAATGAAATCGTTGGATCCCCAGTCAGGGCTGTACGGGGAATGTCCCATCAATTCCACGTTTTAACGTCCGGTCAACCAGGCACTGGTTTCGCATTGTTATGATGCAGAATGTTTCGTCTTCTCCTGATGGTTTTTCGAATTTCTCAGGAGTCTTCAGGTAAACAAATTAACCGTTCTACATTTCTCAAGCCGTATAGTATGCCACACGGTCAGTTTGGCCGAAGAAACAGGCGACCATTTGCTTCGAAATGCTTCTTACATGAACAACTTTCGTTGGATTTGGCTCGCTTTCGAAAACATAAACAGTCGATTCCTGTTTTGTTTCGTGCTCCTAAGGATAGATCCAATATTTATCGTCAGCAACGATCTTATAAACATCATTTGAAGCAACGCGATTGTTTTTCTTTACAATTTCTTTGCACCAATCCACAAGATCCGTTTTTGTGCGATTGTCCAATTTTGCTGGAACTAACAAGAAAAACCCCATTTTTGTGGCCAGGTGTTCATACGATATCAAATGTTAGTTGATGGAAGAAATTCCCATGGATGCCTCTCTCTCACGGTATATAACATGGCGATCTTGCATTATCCGTGCACGGTCGATTTGTTTGTTGGCGAGGGTCGGCCCAGTTTGAATTCCTTTAATTATACCCTCACCATTTCAAAGATTTCACACAATGCGTTCGATGCAGTGCCTGTTTGGGTGTTACCGCCATGGGTATTCCTGTCATAATCTTGTGGGCAAAATTCCTTCACTCAGGTACGTCAAGAGAGATTTTCAGTCATACCATTCTCTCTATACGTGGTGTCGTAAGACACGTCGCACAGTATTGACGCTTTCATATAAAAGTGGACAAACTAGGTTAATTTTGATCGAATAGCCTTCCAATTTAATATGTGATATTTTTTAGGCCCCTGAGTAGTTTTACCGATCTTCATAAAAATCGGTTCAGGTTTGAATATAGCCCCCATACATATCCTTCACCGACTTTGCTACAAATCGGTCTATTTTTGAGAAATAGCCTTCAAATATCCGAAAGTTTGTGTGGTAGGTACCCGAGGAAGTGGACAAATATAGTCCATATATTAGGATGTGTAAAATATGGACCAAATCGGTCACTCCTTTCACGAGTTATCGCTATGAAGCACTAAAACACTTCATATCATGCTTGATCTTGTATTGAAATTTAGCAGTGATATCTGGCTAGCTGTTTGCAAAATATGGTTCAAGTAGTTATTTTAGCTTTTGTGTAAAAAACTTTTTAAGTTGAGAAGTCAAATTTCAATGGCCAACTTAAAACGCGTTCTTCTCGAAACTGGATTTTTTGAGATGTGTCACTCTTTGAGTAAATGAGCGATATGTTTTTGGTCTGAACTTAGATCAAGTTCGAAAATGGGCTATATCGGTCCACGATTTGGTATAGTCCCCATATAACGGTACGGCACGATTTCAGATATTTTGACGTTTAGCAACATTTTCAGACCTAATTAGCTATAATTTGGCATTTATAGTTCCCATTGAGCAAGAAGCTTCTCCAGCAAAATTTATGGACATAGGTCTACCTTTTTTATAGCCCCCATATAACGGTACCGCCCGATTTGCGGTATTTTGACACTTTTAGCTACATGTTCTGGCCTAATTAGTTATAATTTGGCATTTAGGGCTCCCACTGGGCAAGAAACTTCTCCACCAAAAATTTTGGACATAGGTCTACATCTAATTAGCTATAATTTGGCATTTAGGGTTTCTAGTGGTCAAGTAACTTCTTCAGCTAAAATTGTGGACATAGGTACTTTCGCAACAGAAAGAAAACTAATAACTCTATATTAGCTCAGAATTTTTTTTTTAGCTTTTTAACTTATTAAATTTTTAATTGATGCTCACTTTACACCTTGCTTTGAACTTCAGTAGTAAACATAATATGCTAATTGACATCACCATTAATGCTCATGTTAACTTTGTAAAAAAACGGAAATGTGCTCGGAGCAAATTGACATTTGTTTTAATAATATGTTTCCATTTCGAATTGCGGCTCAAAGTTATCACCAAATACGGGTAAATTACAACAATTTTTTACAGCATCCATAACGTTTTCCTTGTACAAGGTATTGAAATAATCAAAAATGTATTGGGGTGGTGTTTTATATGGTAGCGGTCGATAATCCTTGCCATTTTCACTGCGAAATAAAGTGACCTCAACTTAGTTCCGAATGTTATTCACATCAATAGAAATAAACTGTGTAAAATTACAACAAAAAAGAAAAAATAACTCACCTGGATGAATGTCATGATTGACGTTCATACTTTAAAAGACAGTTATCAGTATAGGTCCACGTTTTCATGTAGCTCCCGATTTTCGGTATTTTGAAGGTTGAGTCCTCAACATCCAACCGAAATGGCTGACATTTGGTATTTGGTCTTCGTTGGAGGTATACAACTTTCCACCTTGAAATTAGTCGGTAAAGGTCTACATCTTCATAGAACAGCCTCTCCCTATGTTCGGTATACTAAACGTTTTAGTGTGATTATAAAACCGAAATAGCTGAAATTTTGTATTAAGTCTTCCATGGGTGTATAACACATTCCAGAAGAGTATTGTTGAAATAGGTCCACGTTTTCATGTAGCCCCAATAGAACGCGATTTTCGTTATTTTGAAAGTTATTGCCTCAATATCGTACGGAAATGACTGAAATTTGGCATTAAGTCAAACATTCCTGCAGCCTTCAATGAACGGTACCTCTGGATTTTTGTGAATTTTGAATATTTTAACAAAATTATAAAATGTCCTTGAAAAATTAAATCATAAAAAATCCTTTGAAAGCATCCTGCAATTTTTTTTTTCAAAAAAATATATGTTAATGTCCTTCATGCAGTGCAACACTTCCCGAAATTTCAATATTCTTAATAAATTTTTTAGCGGAAAAGAAAAAAAATATTTTACTTTAAGATAATTTTTTTAAAACACAGTACACCACATAAAGACATCGAAATAAGCTGGCATTTTCTTTTACTTGGTCATATGTGTCATCAGTAAATTATACTTTCTTGAGAACGGGACACATGATGCTCAGGTTCCAATCATCGGGTACGCGTTCTTCCTGCCAAAAGGTGCTAACTATCTAATGCATACATCTTATCAATGTGTCGCCTCGGCTGGTAACCCACCACCACCATGTACATGTACCTCATCTTGGCTCTTGGCTCACACTCAATACCGTCTTGTGGGATTGGGTCTGTGGTATATTCGTCGTCTTCACTACTATTGGATAATAACAATGTGGAAAATGGTTTTCCATAACCTGAGCACGGGAGGATGTGCATGTACCAAAACAATCAGTTTGATGTTTTACTCTTTGGTTAGCATTTTAGAACGTCATTCTAGCTACCGTACATCTCGACTTTTTCACACTCCAGCTTTTCCATTTCCCTCTCTTTTCTGAAGAAAATACGCTTCCTTTTCTCCTTCAGAAGCATTTTTTTCTCTTCAGAAGCAGCACGACACTCCTAGTCATACCATGGGTTCCTCGATGGAGGTCTCTGCTATACGTAGGGCTGTTTGCATGGCAAACTTTGCACTTTGCACTTTCCCACTGTGCTGACAAGTTATCGGTTCAACAAGTGCTTTGATTAAGCAATTGGGCCAGTTAAGTGGAATATAATGTTGCTATCAGTTGTGATTGTAGCTTCCTTCCGTGTTGTGTCTGTTCGTACTCTATTTGCTACGTTTAATCGGGCACATGCCTTTGCTGTAACAAGGTGGTGGTCCAATCCTATGTTTGGTCCACGTAACGATCGTACATCCAACATGCTCGATGAATGCCTCCCATTTATAATAACGAGAATTTCTTGTTTTCTGGTCTGGAGACAGCCAGGTGCCCTAATGCCAAGATGCTTAAATCTGATACTGCTAACTACCATATTTTCTGCCGCTGCGAAGTCTATAAGCCTCATACCATTGTCAGATCGACATCGTAACGAAATCGGAATTAAATTCGGATGCCACGTCTGATATCGGATCTCAAATCGTAACGATTTGTTAACAAAACTTGTATGAAGTACTCGTAGATGACATAATTTCGGAACGAAATGTGGGAGCAAAATCGGAAGAAAATCCTTGGGAAATTCAAAAGGGCAATTTTTTTCTTCGAACCTTCGTACAGATTTCTGAACGATTTCGTAATAATAAGGGCAATCATGAATAAAAGTTCCGTGCGGAAATTGTTCCCTTTCTCCAATTTCACAAGTTTTATTTCCGTATTTATGTTCCAAAGTGGAATATGTTTGTCGGTTAGTCGCACATATTACATAATTAAGATATTTTAGTAGTTTTCCACGTTTTAAAATATTGATTGTTAAGGAATTTCACCTTTGTAAATAATTTTCCGTGCGAAAAAAATACGAGTGAAATGTTCATAATTGCCCTGAATGCCGTATGAAAATCGGAGGTATCTTCTGAATCTTCGTAAAAATTTCTGAACGATTTCGGAATAATGTTGTATAAATATCGAAAGAAAACAATTTTCTCTGACGCCTTTTCGACAAACAAACTAAAATGAAACCAATCCCTTTTTGTTAGATTCATACAAAATGTGGTTATTGTGCGAAGGGAAATTTGTTTCCGACATTCCGCTCCGAATTCTTACCAAAATCGGAAGAAAAACATTGGTATATTCGAAGGGAAATTTACGTCCTACATTCTCCCCTAAATCAGAACGAAATCTAAACGAAGTCCATTACGATAAATCGCATAGAAATTGGAATGAAATTTGAAATCCGACATTTGGTTTACTGGGATGTTTCACTGTGTAGACTGAATTTTCCGACTGTTGGGCTAAAGATATTCTCCTTTGCAATTTTGACATTAAAATCGCCTAGAATAATTTTTATCTCATGAGCATGGCAACGGTTATATGTTTCTTATAAGCGCTCGTAAAATATATCTTTGGTATGTTCTTCCTTGTCTTCCGTGAGAGCATTGAGCACAAATATAGCTGATGTTGAAAAATGAAGCCTTTATCCGAATTGCAGCAAGTTTTTCATTTACTGATGTGAAACTGGTTAAACCTCTGTTCACGAAATTTTGCATGGAAGTCTGGTTTAGACCAGAATATATACATATCTATTAGTGATATCGTGTAATATTTAGGGGGTGAAATGGAACAAAAACATATTTTTATCCGATTTTGTAGTTGTTCTGTAGGCGGCAACAATAGTCCGTTTGCCGCGAAATTTTAAATAAGGTACGAGTACATGGGGGCCACCGTGGTGCAATGGTTAGCACGTCCGCCTTGCACTCAGAAAGTCTGCGGTTAGAATCCCAGGCCAAGCAACATCAAATTTTCAACGGTGGCAAAATTCCCCCTCAGTAATGCTGGCGACATTTCCTGAGTATTTAAGCCATGAAAAACTTCTCTACAAGTGGTGTCGTAAGACACGCCGTTCGGACTCGGCAATAAAAAGTAGGTCCCATATCATTGAGCCAATATGAATCGGCGTGCACTCATTGATATGAGAGAAGTCTCCCTTGTCCCTTCGGAGATGTTGTGGGAACATATGTATGTATGTATGTACGAGTACATGACAAAGAAGAAGCTTGCATTTTGAGATGGTGATCAGATAATAATGGACCACATATTTTGTGTGAAAATTATGAAATTATTTTTCCTTATTCCCGGAAGACACATTCCGCCCCTGTAAATAATATTTGGAAGGCCAACTCTTGACCTGTCCATTGATGCCAATTATGTTGATTTATGTGTTCAGATAACAGAGTTACAGCCCAATATATCCAGTTATTTGTTTGTATTGTTGCCACTAGCACGCTAGAGTTCGCAATTATAGCTCAATAGTCACGAGATTTTGCGTGACGTAAGAGTTTATGTCGAGGAATATGCCTAACATTTTGATTTTTTATGCATTCATTAATTTTTTTCAAAATGTACTCTGTGATTAATGGTTAATTAATTAAATAATTAATATGATTAATTTTGGAATTTATAAATTTGTTTGCATGCAAATTACTTGGATCTCTATCCATTACACTGTGCAACAAAATGGAGGTGAAAGTCTGGGGCACGGAAAACTCCTCTTGCGGAAGAAAGGCCTTGGTGAGTATATTAAAAATCCCAAAGGACAAATCCGCCATGAACTTCGGCGTTATGGCGTGATGAAGTTTTTGCTAGAGACCCTGTAAGGCATCAGGAGTTAGTGTTATATCTTTGTTCACTATTGTTTTAGCTTATTTTTGAGATGACATGTCTTCAGTCGAATCAAATGGGGATTATTTTCGTAGAGCACTTTGACCTTCTAACTCGCTTCGTTCAATGTCCTTTTCGTCCTTTATTTTAAGAGCCGCTATGAAAGTACCACAAGATGACGTTTTTCAGCTCCAAAATGTTCTGCAAAAATGTCGCTCAGAAAATTTTAGGTACGGCTCAAATTGACAACTAATCGATTTTGTCGCGTTTTTATAGTCATTTTAGATATCCCTGTTTGCTCACAAAAATCTGTGTTTTGTGTTTTTGTATGTTCTGTAACGAATATACAAAAAAACAAAATATAGTATTTTTCTGAACAAAAACAGGGTAAATGCACAAAACAACCACAAAAACGCGACAAAATTGGCAAATGTATTTCTAGTATTGTCAATGAGAGCCGTACCATTATCTCTAAAATGGAAAAAACCTAAAGGTCAGTCTTGTAGAGTGCATTGTCTCAATTTGAACTTCTATATCTCAAAAACGGTAAATCTTACGAAAATATCATAAAGGACAATCTTGTGGAGAATTGTCACAGCTATAACATTTTCTTTAGGACCATTTACATAGGACTCGAAGTTTCCAAGCAAAATCGTGAAAACCTAAAGAACCCCTAAAAATGTGAACTTAAATCGCGATTTATTTGAAAATCCCTCCGGCGATTTTTGATATTTCTCATCTATGAGAATTGTAGTTTCAGAATCTGCAAAAACTTCCCAGGTGTAAGCACCTTCCATTTAAATTTGGTTAAGGCACACCGTGATATCCAACATTCTATGTGCAAATTCATTTTGAACAATTTGTTTTCAAAAAATTGTTTACAAAACAATATTCCTGTTTTTGGTTCAACTAGAACGGTGAAAATGAAATGCCATTCAACATCACCAGTACCTTCCATATCGACTTTGTAAAATCCCTCTTGAAGATATGGGGGAAATGCAGATTGATCAAATTGACATTTTTCCAGAACATACGTTTTCTTTTCTAATGGTGGTTCGAATTTACCCTCAAATACTGGCATATAAGAGTAATACTTTAAAGTCTCCATGGCATAGTCCTTATAAAAAGTATTCAAATAATTGTATATATGTTGAAATCTTTGCCATTTTCACTGCGATAGGTATGAAATTCAATCTAGAATAGAATTAGGAAATTTTGCAATAAAGATAACAATTCTGTAAAGCTTACCATATTAGAATCTCCCACAACTACATCGGTATTTATTTTAAACGATCCCGAAGCAGCATACACACCACGACTTATATGTTCCACTTTAAACTCTTCATATCTAAGTTTATCCATGTCGGAGGAAGAGATTTCAATAGCTTTCAATTCATAAGTCCAGGATTGCTATTTATAAAGAATGTACCAAACGAATGAATTAAAATTCAACGAGTTATGGCATAATATATATATGTAGTTCATACCTCCATTTCAAATATTGGCATTGCCTTTGGCACTGCAGAGAAAATTAGTAGAGCAGTGATCGGAGAATTTTGCCAAATGAATTTCATTTTCCTTTCACTATCTATATTTTCTGTATTTATGGATGGATATTTATACACATATATTTTTTTAAATAAAAAACTTAAATTCAAATGATGAATATAAATCAGATAAACTTATAATTGCCTCACAAATTACATTTTATAATTGTGTTTAAAAATAGATTTTATATTTATTGTTTTATTATACTCTCAGCATTTATGCTAACGAGGGTATATACACTTTCATACGGGCAAAATGTGCCTCATCCAAATAATGGTTTTAGACCCCAAGTACATTTGGACGAAATGTGTTTCAGACAATTTGGAGTTGATTTAGCCTTGTCCGTCCGTCTGTCTGTCTGGCTGGCTGGAGCGCACGATAACTCTCGAACGGATCTGCCGATTCGGCCCAAAATTTGGCTTTCATAATATTTTGTTTAAGTTCGAAGATGGTTAAATCGGTCCACTCCTTCCTGTATCTCCCCCACAAAAGTTCGAAAATGTTCGGAAAATTTGTGCGCACGGTAACTCTTGAAGGGAGTAAGGGATTTGGTCCATACTTCGCATATCGTGAAATTCTTACCAGATTTAGGTGATGTTCCAATATGGACTCAATCGGTCCACTCCTTCGGGTACCTCCCACACAAAATTTCGGAAAAGTTCAGTTTAGTACCTGCTCGTGAATCGCTTTGATTTTTGTTGTAGCAACTTGTACTTACTGCCCCCCATACGATGGTACAAGTTTCATCAGGAGCATACTTCCATACTTCCTGAGAAAATAGCCTGAAAGTTCCAAAAACCCCTATGACACCGTGTGTAGTTGGAGCGCAAGATAACTCTCGAACGGATCTACCGGTTCGGCCCAAAATTTGGTTTTCATAATATTTTGTCCAGACTTAGTTTAAGTTCGAAGTTCGGTCCACTTCTTCCGGTAGCTCCCCCACAAGAGTTCAAAAATGTTCGCAAAAATTGTGCGCACGATAACTCTTGATGGGAGTGACCGATCTGGTCCTTACTTGACACATCCTAATTTATTTGCCAGATATAGATCAGGTTCGAATATGGACTGTATTTGTTTTGTTCACTCCTTCGGGTACCTCCGACACAAAATTTTGGATAAATTCACTTTAAGACCTGTTCTCGAATCACTTTGATTTTTGTTGAAGCATCTTGCATTCTCTGCCTCAATTAGGTCAGTAAACGTTTTTTCAGGGGCAAGTCCATACTTCTTGAAAAAACAGCCAGAAAAGAGTAAAAAAACCCCTATGCCACTATATGTAGTGGCTGTAGAGCTCAAACCGAATACTGCGTTCCTCCACACTTTGGATATCGTAATATTTCTTTGAATATTAGATGAAATTCGAAGGTAATGCTTATAGGTCCACTGCTTCCGGTACCTCTCCCACAAAAGTTCGAAAATATTCGCTAAAATGATAAGCGCAATATCTCACAAGCGTATCTACCGATTTGCTCCAAATTTTCAAAATTGGATCCAATTCTTGGGGTACCACCCATACAAATGTTCAACATATTTGTGTAGTTAAGGGTCTGTCGAGGATCCTTTGGAATGTTTTTTTTTTTACTTGTTTATTTCTACTTACTTACTTACTTACTTAGCTGGCCCATTACAGAACATTTGTTCTATAGGCCGAACTAAGAAGAGATCTCCATTCCTCTCTATTTGTTTCTTCGCACTCTGGAATACCGCGCCTTTTCATCTCATCATCCACTTGTTTGCGCCATCAATTCCTTGGCCTGCCAATTCTGCGTGCACCGCCATGTGGCATGTATTCATACGCCTTTTTAGCGGGTTCATCGTCGCTCATTCTTATGATATGGCCTAGCCAACGCAATCGCTGCATCTCGATACGTTTAACTATATTGATGTCGTTATATAGCAGATACAGCTCGTGGTTCATGCGACGTCGATATTCACCGTCAACGCAGATTGGTCCGTAGATCTTTCGAAGAATTTTTCTCTCAAACACACCAAGCACTGCCATGTCTGCTTGCGCAAGTACCCAGGCTTCGGAGCCATACATCAGCACGGGTAGTATCAGTGGTTTGTAGAGCGTTATTTTTGTTTGACGAGATGTGGGTTTGTTTTTAAACTGCTTACTTAAACCAAAGTAGCATCTGTTGGCCAATACAATTCTTCTTTTTATTTCACAACTGATGTCGTTTGTTGTGTTTACGGAGGTGCCGAGGTAGATGAAGTCTTTTACTACCTCAATATTATAGGAACCAACATCCACAGTCGGTCCGAGCTCAATGGATGCATTGCGCGTCGACACCATCAACTTGGTCTTCTCACCGTTTACCGCCAGACCCACTTTAGCAGATTCTCCTTCGACCTTTATAAAGGTATCAGTTACTTCTTTTACTGATCGACCCATGATGTCTATATCATCAGCATAAGCAAGTAACATGTGACTATTGGTGTAGATTGTGCCACTTCTTTTGACGTTTGCCTCTCGTATAACCTTTTCTAGCAGGATGTTGAAGAGGTCACACGAAAGGCTGTCTCCTTATCTGAAACCTCTTTTGGTACCAAACTCTTAGGAGAGGTTCTTTCCTATTTTAACTGAGGACCTCGTGTCAGTTAAAGTCATTTTACAAAGCCGGATGAACTTTGCGGGGATACCAAATTCAGACATGGCTTGGAATACCTTTGAACGCAGCGGGCTGTCGAAGGCTGCTTTATAATCGACAAAAAGGTGGTAGGTGTCGATCTGCATCTCGTGGGTCTTCTCCAGGATTTGCCGCAGGGTAAATATCTGGTCAAAGGTGGACTTGTCAGGTCTAAAGCCGCATTGGTATGGTCCAATTATCTCGTTGACCATAGGCTTTAGTCGTTCGCACAATATCCCTGACACGATCTTGTAGGCAATAGGGAGTAGACTTATGCCCCTCATAGTTAGAGCATACAGTCTTATCTCCCTTCTTGTGAACGGGGCACAGGATACTCAGGTTCCAATCGTCGGGTACTCGTTCTTCCTGCCAGATGGTGCTAACTAGATGATGAATACACCCTATCAGCGTGGGACTGTGATATCTTCGTCGTCTTCGCTGCTATTGGATACCAACAGATTTGAAAAATGTTATTTCCTGTACCAAAGCCGTCAGTTTGATGCTTGACTCTTTGTAGAATTTTCGGACTTCATTCTGGCTCCCGTACATCTCGATTTTGTCACACTCCCGCTTTTCCATCTCTCTCTTTTTCCTGCGGAAAAGACGTTTCTCCTCTCTCCTTTTCTCCCTGTATCTTTCTCGTGCGCTACGCGTTGCTACGGATTGTAAAGTAGCCCTATATGCCGTTTGCATGGAGTGGGCAATGCTTTGCCATTGCGCTGATATGTTATCGGGATGAGGAGTGAGTACGATCGGAACGATCGTACATCCAACACACTCGATGAATGTCTTCCATCGATCACAACATGATCAATTTGGTTTCTTGTTTTCTGATCTGGAGACAGCCAGGTGCCCTTATGAATATCGAGATGATTAAATCTGGTACTGCTAACTACCATGTTTTTTGCAGCTGCAAAGTCTATCAGCCTCATACCATTGTCAGATGTTTCACTGTGGAGACTGAATTTCCCGACTGTTGGGCCAAAGATATTCTCCTTTCCAATTTTGGCATTAAAATCGCCTAGAATGATTTTAATGTCATGGGCAGGCCAACGGTCATATGTTTCTTCTAAGCGCTCGTAAAATATATCTTTGGGCTGTTCGTCCTTTTCTTCAGTGGGAAGAGCGCAAATAAAGCTGATGTTGAAGAATTTAGCTTTTATTCGAATTGCAGCAAGTCTTTCATTCACTGGGGTGAAGCTGGATACCAGATGTTTTAGCCTCCGACTAACTACGAATCCACAACCAAACTCATGCTTTACGTCATGGCAGCTATAATACAGTGCGTCACCTTTAGGTGTTGTTGTGACGCCTTTCCCAATCCATCGTATTTCCTGTATGGCAGTAATATCGGTCTTGTACTTTTCAAGTACGTCTGCCAATGCGAAGACTGCACCTTCTCTATAAAGAGTGCGAACATTCCAGGTGCAGATTCGCAGATCATGGTCCTTAAAACGTTTGCGGGGTTCGTCAACTTTAGAGATAAATAAGATAAATCCTGGGCTTTGCCATGTTAAAACCGGTCAGGACCGTTGCTTGGTATCTTCCATCCCCTACGTCACCCGTTTATTTCTACTTATATGAGAAAGAAACAGTTATTTTTCAGAATCGCGCAAACTTATATCAAAAGTTATGATACATTCTGATAAATAAGAGCTCCACTTATAAGATAGACCAAAAATTAGTCTTGGCAAACGTTGCCAATTTTTTTATTTTTTAATTGTTTTACATATACTATTCCAATTTTACTTCGGAAAAAACGTGATTTTTCCGAATGGCGCAAAACAAATTTTGGTCTGCCTTGTAATAGGGGCTCTTATTTATCACACTGTATCATACATAAGAGCCCCTATTACAAGGCAGACCAACATCTAGTAAAGTTTTTAATGATTTCAGTTGAGAGAAACCATGAAAAACCCAAAAAAAAACAACTAAGAAAAGCTTTAAGTTCGGCCAGGCCGAACTTTTTATACCCTCCACCACGAACTGTATTGAAGTGAATGGGAACAATTAGTTTTATTTCGTTTGTGAAAGTACTAAACTCTTCCTTTTATTGCAGGAGTAGTACATATATCTCAACTGAGAATGCTCCCTTCAAAACAGTTAATATGGGGCGAAATTTTGTTTCTTTCCAAAACATGGACCAATATTTACAATTTTCCGAATTGAGCGAAACACATAAAATTGTGCAAAAACGACTAGAACTAAAGCTGGATATTCAGGATTTGGATAGTTAACAACATTGGGAGCGCCGTTTTATGGAGGCGGTATAAAATGTTAACCTGTACCAATAAATTTCTGAAGGAAAGTTTCGTAACTCCAGCGAAGACTAAATACCAAATTTCAGTTATTCCCATTGAATATTGTGGCTAAAACTTTCAAAATACCGAAAATTGGGAGAGAACTTTCTATGGGGGCTATATAAAAACATGGAACAATGCGGTAAATTTTCAGGTGGGAAGTTTTATACCACCAACGGAGATTCAATATTAAATTTCATCCGTTTCGATGGGATATTGATTACACAAACTTAAAATACCGAAAATCGGAAAGTACGCTTCTATGGGGTTATTTGAAGAAAAGAGCTTATACTGATTCTCTTCTGCAATATTTTATACACCCATGGCAATTTAAATACTAAATTTTAGTCATATCGGTGGTATTTTGAGGCCACAACTTTCAAAATACCGTAAATCGGTAGGTACGGTCCTATGGAGGTATTTGAGTAAGTCGACCTATACCGGCACATTTCGGCTGGAATGTTTCATACCTCTATGAAAAACTTAATACCAAATATCAGCTATTTTGGTGGAGAACGAGCTATATGTAGAAAATCGGGAGGTACCGTTCTATGGGGGCAATATGAAGACATGGGGGCAATACCGACAAATTTCAGGTGGAAAGTTTTATACCCTCAACGAAGACTGAATACCATCTTGCAGCCATTTCCATGTTATAATGAGGGATCTATGGGAGCTATATGAAGACGTTGACATATACCGACTAATTTCAGGTGGAAAGTTTTATACCCACAACGAAGACTATGTACCAAATTTTACCCATTTCGGTGTTATATATTTTTTTTTTAATGAAGCTAAACCCTTCGAAACACCGAAAATTGGGATGTACCGTTCCACGGGGTAATGTACACCCGTGGACCGATACAGATAAATTTCTAGGAGAAAGTTTTGCATCCCAAAACAGGACGAAATATCAAATTTCAGGCATTTTGATAGTATAGTATAGCTAAAACTTTCAAAAATACCGAAAATTGGGAGATATCGTCCTATGGAACTATATGAGGGCGTGTGACCTATACCGACAAATTTCATATGGAATGTTTTATACCCCAAATGAAGACTAACCACAAAATTTCAGCCATTTCGGTGGAATATTGAGGCCAAAACCTTCAAAATACCGAAAATCGGTTGTACGTTGGGTGTACAAAACTTTCCCCCGGAAATTTGTAGGTATAGGTCCACGCCTTCATATAGCCCCCATAGGACGGGCTATATGAAGGCGTGGACCTATACCTACAAATTTCCGGGGGAAAGTTTTGTACACCCAACGAAGACTAAATACCAAATTTCAGCCATTTCGGTGGAATATTGAGGCTAAAACCCTCTATATCAAAACCTGGATATATATAAGCATTTTATGGTAGAAATATTTGTTAGCCTGTGGAAACACAAAATACAAACTTTCAACCGATTATGAGGTCAAATGGGACTAATACATTCAAAATATATTAAAATGATGTGTACTTTATATGTGGCGTTATATGGGGCTATACCAAAACGTGAACCTATATAAACAAACTTTGGTAGGAATGTTTTTTGGACTTTGGAGACACAAAATACCAAATTACAACCAATTCGGTGGTAAAATGGGACAAATATCTTAAAAATTCCTTAAAACGACGACGCGTCACGCGTCTTTTTGTATGGGGGCTATACGAAAGCGTGGACCAACATAGCCCGCTTTCAATACCAAAAGTCCTACTTACAAATAATAGATTTTCCTAAAATTTCATCCACCTACGTCAATCCGTTCGGATGCTAGAATGATTTCCACAGACGGACAGACGGACAGACATGGCTATATCGATGTAGAATTGCACGCTGATCAAGAATATATATAGTTTGTGGGGTCTACAATGATTATTTCGAGTAGTTACAAACGGAATGACAAACTTAATATACCCCCATCCTATGGTGGAGGGTATAAAAATATAAATGATAGTAGAGACGTGCAACCACAATTAAAGAGGGAGAAAACAAACATTGTTCCACAACTTCCCATACGGGACAAGGGAGACTTCTCTCATATCAATGAGTGCACCCCGATTCATATTTAGCTCAATGATATGGGACCTACTGTTTATCGCCGAGTCCGAACGGCGTGTCTTAAGACACCACTTATGGAGAAGTTTTTCAAGGCTGAAATACTCTGGAAATGTCGCCAACATTAAAGAGAGAAGATGCAAAAACAAATTGGAATTTGTATAAGCTTATCTTGTACGGAGAACATACAAACACAAAAAACCATTAAAAATATAAATTTTCGCTAAACTATTTTTATTTTAATGTTCGCCTAATTTTTCAGTATTCGAACATGTACATACTTTTTTGCTTTATTATGACTGAGTTGAATCGGCTGCTGCGTTGGATTGATTAACTACAGAAAGTTGTGGATGGTCATGGCGAATGGGAAAAAATATTTTTAAAAACGCGATTTTTATATTTTGAGTTTTGAGCAAATGTTTTGCTATGTATCGCGTATGTGTGTCGTATGGGGGACAGTGAATGCAAGTTGTTACAACAAAAATCAAAGCGATTCGAGAGCAAGTCCAAAACTGAAATTATCCGACATTTTGTGTGGGAGGTACCCGAAGGAGTGAACCCATTGAGTCCATATTTGAACCTCATCTATGTCTGGTAGATATTTCACCATGTGCTAAGTATGGACCAAATCGGTTACTCCCTTCAAGAGTTATCGTACGCACAAATTTTACGAAAATTTTCGAACTTTTTTGGGGGATGTTCCGGAGGAGAGGACCGATATAACCCATATCCGAACTTAAGCTAACTTTGAAAAAATATTACGAAAGCAAAATTTTAGACCGAATCGGTTAATCCGTTCTAGAGTTATTGTGCGCTCCAGCCAGACAGACAGACGGACGGACGGACATAGCTAAATCAACTGCAAATTGTCTGAAAAGGATTTCGTCCAAGCATACTTGGGGTCTAAACCCATGAGGCACATTTTGCCCGTGCCTTCGTTAGGATAAATGCTGAGGGTATAAAGATTAAAATTGAAAAAAACTGGGCGTAAAAGTGGCCGTGGTCTAATTTACTTTCGATAAAAACCTAAGTTGGGTTATGACGAACATTAAAAAAAAAAGAATTATCCAATCGGTCCATCCGTTCTCAACGACATTTGAATTTTATTTATATAGATATAGCCAATATTTTGACATATTACGGTTGATGGTTATTGGTGCATTTAAATATAAAATAAGGCATCTTTTCGGGAACATACAACAATAAATAGTCTAAATAAGTTGCAATGATTGTACTGAAGTCAAATTAAAGTTCGAATTAAAATATTATTTGTTTGCAACACATATACATACAACATTTTATGTGTAAATTAACTTTGAACAATTTTTTTTTTTCAATACAATATTCCTATTTTTGTTCAACTAGAACGGTGAAAATTATATTCCATTCAACAACACCAGTACCTCCCATATCGACTTTGTAAAATCCCTCTTGGAGATATCGGGGAAATGCAGATTGATCAAATTGACATTTGTTCAGAACATACGTTTTCTGTTCTAACTTTTCGAATTTACCCTCAAATACTGGCATATTAGAGCAATCTTTCAAAGTCTCCATGACATAGTCCTTATAAAAAGTATTGAAATACTCGTATAAATGTTGACGTGGTGTTTTCATTGAAATCGGTTTGAAGTCTTTGCCATTTTCACTGCGATATGCATGAAATTCAATCTAGAAAAGAATAAGGAAATGTTGGAATAAAGATAACAATTCTGTAACGCTTACCATATTTGAATCACCCTCAACCACATCGGTATTTACTGTAAACGATCCCGAAGCCGCATACACACCACGACCTATACGTTCCACTTTAAAATCTTTAAAGCTAACCTTATCCAAGTCGGAGGAAAAGGTTTCAATATTTTTCAATTCATAAGTCCACGTTTGCTATTTAAAAAAGAAGGCACCAACAGGATGTATGAAAATCCAATGAGTTATGGCATAATAGATATGTATATAGTTCATACCTCCATTTCAAAAATTGGCATTGCCTTTGGCACTGCAGAGAAAATTAGTAGAGCAATGATCGGAGAATTTAGCCAAATGAATTTCATTTTTTCTTTCACTTTCGATATTTGCTGTATTCATGCATGGATATTTATATATTTTTAAATAAATATCTTTGTGGTTATTGAATTCACAGCTTTTAATAATACCACTTAAATTCAAATGATGAATATAAATCAGATAAAGTTATAATTGCCTCACAAATTACATTATAAATTTTGTGTTAAAAAATAGATGAACAAATATATATAAACATTGTTTATTTTCAATATTAATTAAAAAAAAGGCTTCAAAAATACTTCATATCTGAAAATCTGTGATAATGGTTGTTTACATTCAATTCAATTGTTCTTTATTTTAATATAACGTAATAAAATTATAATTTGGTAATACATCATATAAAATGTGTCTTATAAAGAATATTCCAGCATGGTTATATAGAGCAGGTATCGGCACCCATACAAATGAAGTATGTGCGGTCACACGCATACAACATCGAGAGCATAAATTTCGCTCTCTCCACAAACATCGTGTTATCAGTGATGCCAGATTTGCCGATATATCGGAATTTTGCCGATTTTAAGTCAAAAAAAAAAAAAAATAGAAATGCCGATTTGCCGATTTTTACCCCTAAAATGCCGTTTTTTAGTTAAGGCAACATGTTCACATAAAATTTGCGTTTTGTGTGAAAATTTTGGTTGCTAGCACTGATTTGGTACAGTAACAAAGACAACTATACCGTCAAGAGTAGTTTGATTAATAATAATAACTTTTTTTAACAGATTATAAAAACAGTTTAAATTTCCTTGATTACCAAAACGTGTACTTCTGTACATACGTCAAGGTAATTGTTCAATAAAAATAGGTAAAAAACTTTTTAAGTTAAACGGTTTTATGTTAAACATACATTGCAATGTTTAAGATAAATGTACTAAAAACCAAAAAATAATAAAATAGATACAGTCGTGGGAATTATAAACATATGCATAGACTAGACTAAAATAAAACCGTGGGGCACGTCAATTGTCTACAATCGTTGATTAAAATGTTTGTTTTGTAATGTTACACTATAATTAGTCAGTTGTTCAACCGACAACGATGAACGTGTGATAAGTAGGGCTAGAATGTGGAAACAAGCTAGCAAGCTCGATTATAAGCGAGTTTTAGGGTTTCATAGTGATGAGCGAGTAGTACTTTGTCGATTAAAGACAAACTACAAGCAGTGAAACGATCCTCGCCAGCCAGCAGTGTGAATGTCCAACGATAAACTAGTTGAAACATCTCTTTTATTTACATGGAGCGTATAACTATTGGAATTTCCATGAGCAAGAAAATAGTAAATAATTTCCTAACCGTCTGCGGGCCAACTGCCTAACGACGAATTAAACGATTCTTCTATCGCACATTAAGTCGATAATTTGTAGACAATTGACGTGCCCCACGGTTTTATTTTAGTCTAGTCTATGCATATGTTTATAATTCCCACGACTGTATCTATTTTATTATTTTTTGGTTTTTAGTACATTTATCTTAAACATTGCAATGTATGTTTAACATAAAACCGTTTAACTTAAAAAGTTTTTTTACCTATTTTTATTTTCTAATTTTTAGTTTTTATTTCGCATTCTGTTTAATTCATTTAGTGCTTCATTATTGCAAGGTTTCTTGCCCGTTAGTTTATTGCAGTCCAACTCCTCTATACGTAGTCCCTGCAAAGATCTTACTCTACTAAGAGCCACGTAGGCTTGACCTTCTTCAAACAGTTTCGCACCTAAGTATACGACTGCGTGGTCCACAGTGCTGCCCTGCATTTTATGTATTGTAGAAGCCCATGATAGTATTAAAGGCAACACACATCTGTGTATATCGCTCCCGTTGTTTTGTTAACCTGGCTTCATATTCTTCAGGCGTTTCTGACGCTATCATCTGTGTGTATCGCTCACGTTGCTTTGTTAACCTGCCTTCATATTCTTCAGGCGTTTCTGACGCCGTCATTTGTGTATATCGCTGACGTTGCTTTTTTAACCTGGCCTCATATTGCTCATGTGTTTTTGACGCTAATTGTTCCCGTCGTTTCTGTAATCGACTATTTCTATCACCTTCACTTTCTTTAGCTCGTTTTGCTTTATACTTTTCTTTCGCTTTTTGAAGCCTTCGTTTCCGTTGTGTTGCAGTTTCTGTTATGTTTGTGTTTGTATTTTTTATATTTTTTACCATATTGTTCCCACGAGTAATGGACATTTAAACGGTCGACCCCCCAGAGGTCCAATAAAGGGGCAGTGCTATGTACAACAAGATGCGCCTGAGTCTTGAGGGGAAAACGCTAACGACATATCATTTTTATCCACCCTAATTCCATACAGTGTTTTAACCTTTCACCTTAGCTTGGGTGGTGTACCGCTAACGACGTATCATTTTTAGCCACCCCAACACCACACAGTCCTCAACACGATAAAAAATCTTGACTTGGATGGTGGATTCAGGCTGGATTAATCAGATACCTAAATTACAGATTCAATTTCTAAATTTAAATCTTAATTATACGCCATTTAGTGGTTGCGCCCATCTTAAATATTGAGGTTGTATAGTGCACTGTATTATTCGTGTCAAGCCCTTTTATTTGATACCCATATTGGTGGGATTGATAAAAAAATTGTTATCAGCCATTTGGTAGCGGCCGCCATCTTAGATTTCAATTTTGCATAGCAAATTGTATTCTACTTGTTGAGACCTTTCATTTGATATCCATGTTGATGGGATTGATAAAACCTAAGTTATCCGCCAGTTTGTAGAGGCCGCCATCTTGGATTTTAATTTTATATAGTACATTGTATTCTACTGGTAGAGCACTCTCATTTGATACCCATATTGATGGGATTGATAAAACCTACGTTATCCGCCATTTTGTAGCGGCCGCCATCTTGGATTTCAATTTTTTATAGTATATTGTATTCTGCTTGTTGAGCCCTTTCATTTGATACCCATATTGATGGGATTGATAAAACCTACGTTATCCGCCATTTTGTAGCGGCCGCCATCTTGGATTTCAATTTTGTATAGTATATTGTATTCTGCTTGTTGAGCCCTTTCATTTGATACCCATATTGATGGGATTGATAAAACCTACGTTATCCGCCATTTTGTAGCGGCGGCCATCTTGAATTTATAATGATAATGAATAAACATAATTGTATTGTCACCAAAATCCAAAGTGTATACAAAATTTCAGATTAATCGGTTGACAGGAAGAGGGTGAAATTTGTATTACTAAATTTGACCCAAGAATAAATAATAAAACAAACGGGGTGAGCTAAATAAAACCATTTAAAAACCGAAATTGTCGAAAAGTGAGTTAGTGTAAATAATTAGAAGCTGCAAAAACTTTTACATTGAACGTTGTGATCAGATGTTGAAGCGGTTTGATTTTGAAAACAAATTTCCAAGTTTTATAATAAATGGCACAGAAGATTCATTTTTCGACATTATAAAGGAATACGAATGCTTTATAAACATAAGCGAAAAGCAAGAATTGGACTCAGAATTCCGCGAACTTTCACGTTTAAATTTCCAAAATTTGTTTAAAGATAAAAATGTAGAGTTGCTAGAATTTTGGAAAACAGGGTGTAAATTATGATTTGCAAATTCTGAACCATTATTTCCTATTTTGTCCAACTTTATTAAACATATTTTAGTCTTGCCACATTCTTCAGCAAATGTGGAAAGAGATATACCCACAGAGATATACCCTCAGCCAATGTGAAGTGAAACTTTCATCTACGGACAGATCGGATGTATTTAGGGTCTCTTCAGAATTTTGTGGCCCTTTTTGAACATTTAAATTTGCCGACAAAAATGTGGATTAGGAATTTACATAAATGTTGAACTTTTGTTGGAGGAGGTGCCCTTAGGGAGGACCGATATGGGCCATTTTAGAAGTTAAACTAAATTCTGACAAAATATTAGTAGATCAAAAGTTCGGACCAAATTGGTTGCACCATCCAAGTGATATCGTCCTAACGTTTTAGGAAGACCAGATGTTGCACCAAATCGGTAGAACAGTTCTAGAGCCACATATGGTGACATAGGGTTTTACAACTTTCGGTATGTTTTCCCAAGAAATATGGACTTGCCCCTCAAAAAACTTTTACCGTCGTAATGGAGAAAGCGATTACAAATCGCTTCAAAAAAAACTCAAAGTGATTCGAGAGCAGGTCTTAAAGTGATCTTATCCGACATTTCGTGTGGGAGGTACCAGAAAGAGTAGACAAATATTGTCCATATTCGAAACTGATCTATATCTGGTATATATTATAGGTATGCAGAGTATGGATTACATCGGTCACTCCCTTCAAGAGTTATCGTGGGCACAATTTTTCCGAACATTTTTGAACTTTTGTGAGGGAGGTACCTGAAAGAGTGGACCGATATGGTTTATATTCGAACTTAAACTATGTTTGGACAAAATATAACGAAGGCTAAATTTTGGACCGAATTGGCAGATCCGTTCGAGATATATCTTGCGCTACACACGGTGTCATTGGGTTTTTTTTTGCACGTTTCAGGCTATGTCTCAGAAAGTATGGACTTGCCCCTGATGAAACTTGTACTGTCGTATGGGGGACAGTAAATACAAGTTGTTACAAAAATCAAAATCAAAGCTATTCGAGAGCAGGTCCTAAACTGAACTTTTCCGAAATTTTGTGTGTGAGGTACCCGAAGGAGTGGACCGATTGACTTCATATTGGAACCTCATCTAAGTCTGGTAGAAATTTCACGATGTACAAAGTGTGGGTCAACATTTCACCATGTGCAGTATGGACCAAATCGGTTACTCCCTTCAAGAGTTATCGTACGCACAAATTTTCCAAACATTTTCGAACTTTTGTGGGGGATGTACCGGAGGAGAGGACCGATATAACAAATCTTCGAACTTAAACTAATTTTGGAAAAATATAACGAATACGTTCTAGAGTTATCGTGCGCTTTAGCTAGACAGACAGAAGGACGGACATGGCTAAATCAACTGCAAATTGTCTGAAATAGGATTTCGTGCAAGCATACTTGGGGTCTAAACCATTATTTCGATGAAGCACATTTTGCCCGTGCCCTCGTTAGGATAAATTCTGAGGGTATAAAGATTAGAACTGAAAAAAGTGGGCGTGGTCTAATTTACTTTCCACAAAAAACTAAGTTGGGTTATGACGAACATTTAAAAAAAAAATTATCCAATCGGTCCAACCGTTCTCAACGACATTTGAGTTTTATTTATACAGATATAGCCAATATTTTGACATATTACGGTTGATGGTTATTGGTGCATTTAAGTATAAAATAAGGCATATTTTCGGGATCATACAACAATAAATAGTCTAAATAGGTTGCAATGATTGTACTGAAGTCAAATTAAAGTTCGAATTAAAATATAATTTTTTTGCAACACATATACATACAACATTCTATGTGTAAATTTACTTTGAACAATTTTTTTTCAATACTATATTCCTATTTTTGGTTCAACCAGAACGGTTAAAATTAAATTCCATTCAACATCACCAGTACCTTCCATATCGATTTTGTAAAATCCCTCTTGGAGATATCGGGGAAATGCAGATTGATCAAATTGACATTTGTCCAGAACATACGTTTTCTTTTCTAACTTTTCGATTTTACCCTCAAATGCTGGCATATTAGAGCAATCTTTCAAAGTCTCCATGACATAGTCCTTATAAAAAGTATTGAAATATTCGTATAAATGTTGATGAGGTGTTTTCATGGAAATCGGTTTGAAGTCTTTGCCATTTTCACTGCGATATGCATGCAGTTCAATCTAGAATAGAATAAGGAAATGTTGCAATAATGATAACAATTCTGTAACGCTTACCATATTTGAATCACCCTCAACCACATCGATATTTACTGTAATCGATCCCGAAGCAGCAAACACACCACGACTTATACGTTCCACTTTAAACTCTCCAAATCTAACCTTATCCAAGTCGGAGGAAAATGTTTCAATATTTTTCAATTCAAAAGTCCAGGTTTGCTATTTAACAAAAAAAACCCCAAAAGGATGTATGAAAATCCAATGAGTTATGACATAATATATATGTATATAGTTCATACCTCCATTTCAAAAATTGGCATTGCCTTTGGCACCGCAGGGAAAATTAGTAGAGCAATGATCGGAGAATTTAGCCAAATGAATTTCATTTTTTCTTTCACTTTCTATATTTGCTGTATTCATGCATGGATATTTATATATTTAAAAAAAAATATCTTTGTGGTTATTGAATTCAAAGCTTTTAATAATACCACTTAAATTCAAATGATGAATATAAATCAGATAAAGTAATAATTGCCTCACAAATTACATTGTAAATTTGTGTTGAAAAATAGATTTTATATTCATTGTTTTATTTATTTTATTTCAGTTCGGCCGGGCCGAATTTGTTATACCCTCCACCACGAGTTGTATTGAAGTGAAATGGAATAATAACTTTCTTTCGTGTATGAAGAAGACTTAATAAAAAATTTCAGCATTTTCGGTAAAACAATGTGAGGCACCGTTCTATGGGGGCTATTTTAAAACGTCGATTTATACCGCCAAGTTTCTGGCGGAAAGTTTTTAGACTCAAAAAAGACTAAATACCAAATTTCCTTTATTTCGGTAAGAGAATGTAGCTAAAACTTAAAAAAATAACGAAAATCAAGAAGTACGCTGGATATATATGTTAACATGGGCGCCTTCGCCACGTTTTTGTTCAAAATGTTTTCGTATCGACACCGCTAAAGTTTTTTCAAATATTATTTTTGGTAAAAATATCAGCATATTGATTATAACTTTTCATATATAAATGTTTATAATTATACCCTCCACAATATGGAGGGTATAATTAAATTTGTCATTCCGTTTGTAACACATCGAAATATTCGTCGGAGACCCTATAAAGTATATATATTATTGATCAGCATAAAATTCTATGTCGATTTGACCATGTCCGTCTGTCCGTCCGTCCGTCTGTCTGTCTGTCTGTTGAAATCAAGATACAGCTCGCAATTTTAAAGATAGAGAGTCAAAATTTGGTACAGAAGTTTTTATTACTTGCAGGATGGTTGGTATTGAAAATGGGATATATCGCCCCCATAGAACGGTACCTCTCGAATTTCGGTATTTTTAAGGTTTTAGCTTCATTATCCTACCAAAATGGCTGAAATTTGGTACGTAGTCTTCTTTAGGGGTATAAAACTTTCCCCCATAATTTTGTCGGTATTGGTCCACACCTTCATATAGCCCCCATAGAACGGTACCTCCCGATTTTCGGTATTTTTAAGGTTTTAGCTTCATTATCCTACCAAAATGGCTGAAATTTGGTACGTAGCCTTCTT
The DNA here is from genome assembly GCF_047663935.1 of Musca autumnalis. Classification (NCBI taxonomy): domain Eukaryota; kingdom Metazoa; phylum Arthropoda; class Insecta; order Diptera; family Muscidae; genus Musca; species Musca autumnalis. The sequence goes on along the minus strand of NW_027411866.1, from coordinate 160,727,911 downwards.
TAGGGGTATAAAACTTCCCCCCATAATTTTGTCGGTATCGGTCCGCACCTTCATATAGCCCCCATATAACGGTACCTCCCGATTTTCGGTATTCTTAAGGTTTTAGCTTCATTATCTTAACAAAATGGCTGAAATTTGGTACGTAGTCTTCTTTTGGGGTATAAAACTTTCCCCCATAATTTTGTCGGTATCGGTCCACACATTCATATAGCCCCCATAGAACGGTACCTCCCGATTTTCGGTATTTTTAAGGTTTTAGCTTCATTATCCTACCAAAATGGCTGAAATTTGGTACGTAGTCTTCTTTAGGGGTATAAAACCTTCCCTCAGAATTTTGTCGGTATCGGTCCACACCTTCATATGGCCCCCATAGAACGGTACCTCCCGATTTTCGGTATTTTTAAGGTTTTAGCTTGATTATCCTACCAAAATGGCTAAAATTTGGTACGTAGTCTTCTTTAGGGGTATACAACTTCCCCCCATAATTTTGTCGGTATCGGTCCACACCTTCATATAGCCCCCATAGAACGGTACCTCCCGATTTTCGGTATTTTTCAGGTTTTAGCTTGATTATCCTACCAAAATGGCTGAAATTTGGTACGTAGTCTTCTTTAGGGGTACAAAACTTTCCCCCAGAATTTTATCGGTATCGGTCCACACCTTCATATAGCCCCCATATAACGGTACCTCCCGATTTTCGGTATTTTTAAGGTTTTAGCTTGATTATCCTACCAAAATGGCTGAAATTTGGTACGTAGTCTTCTTTAGGGGTATAAAACTTTCCCCTAGAATTTTGTCGGTATCGGTCTACACCTTCATATAGCCACCATAGAACGGTACCTCCCGATTTTCGGTATTTTGAAGGTTTTTGCTTCATTAGCACACCGAAATGGCTGAAATTTGGTACTTAGTCTACGTTGGTGGTATAAAACTTTCCCCCAGAACTTTGTCGGTATCGGTCCATGCCTTCATATAGCCCCCATAGAACGGTACCTCCCGATTTTCGGTATTTTGAACGTTGTGGCCTCAATTTTCCACCAAAATGGCTGAAATTTGATATTTAGACTTCGTTGGGGGTACTCAAACTTCCCCTTTAAATTTGTGGGTATAGGTCCACGCCTTCATATAGCCCCATGGAAAAGTACCTCCCGATTTTTCGTATTTTGAAGGTTGTGTCTTCAATATTCCACCAAAATGGCTGAAATTTGGTATTTAGTCTTCAATGTGATATACAACTGTTCGCCAGAAATATGTCTGTACAGGTCCACGCTTTCATATTGACGTTTCGATATAGCCCCCATAGAACGGTACCTCCGGATTTTCGTAATACTGAAGATTGTGACGTCAATATCCAACCGAAATGGCTGAAATTCGTTATTTCGTCTTCCAAGACTTATAAAATATTCCAGAAGAGTATTATCAGTATAGGTCCACGTCTTCCTATATCCCCATAGAAGCGTACTTCTTGATTTTCGGTATTTTTAAGTTTAAGCCACATTCTCTTACCGAAATATAGGAAATTTGGTATTTAGTCTTCTTTGAGCCTAAAAACTTTCCGTCAGAAATTTGTCGGTATAGATCGACGTTTTGAAATAGCCCCCATAGAATGGTGCCTCACATTGTTTTACCGAAATTGCTGAAATTTAGTATTAAGTCTTCTTCATACACGAAAGGAAACAAATTATTCCATTTTACTTCAATGCAACTTGTGGTGGAGGGTATAACAAGTTCTGCCCGGCCGAACTTAACGTCGTTCTTACTTGTTTTTTTTTTATTAAAATATTATTTTTGAGAATTTAAAAATGTCTAGAAAGTGGCGAAGCCTCCCCATCCATGGGGCAGTTTCGCCATCGATATGTGACATTCTCCAACGGATTCTATAAGTGTAATTTACCATTCTTTCCTTAAATATCAACATTATGCGAAAAAGGAACATGTTTTCGTTAGAAACGAGCTTAATGACCAATCATGCGAGTGAAAAAGGAAAGCCGACGATACGAACCCACACAACCACCACTATGTGACATGACATGTTTCGCCTTGGGTAGAGGCTCCTCAGACATATGTTTTCTATTGAATAATCTAAAATGATTTTAAAATTCACAAAAAGAAACAGATTCTAGTACTTAATTGAAGTATGAAACTTGAATTTAGGTACAACAAGTAAAAAAGTATCAGTCGGCTTTGCCGACAGAGATATACCCTCAGCCTGTGCAAATGTATTTAGGGGGTTTCAAAATTTTGGTCGTATGAACCGACAAAAATGTTGATTAGGATTAAAGTTCAAAAATTTTGCGAAAAAGGTACTTAAGGGAATGGACCGACATAGACCATGGGGGTGTGTGTCATAGGGGGTTTTTACACCCTTCGGGCTGTTTTCTCACGAAGTATGGACTTGCCCCTGAAACAACTTTTATCATCGTAATTGAGGCAGAGAATGTAAGTTGCTTCAACAAAAATCAAAGTGATTCAATAGCAGGTCTTAAAGTGAACTTATCGAAAATTTAGTGTGGGAGGTACGGGACCTGATCTATATCTGGTAGATATTATGTGTAATGTATGGACCAAATCGGTCACTCCCATCAAGAGTTATCGTGCGCACAATGTTCCGAATATTTTTGAACTTTTGTGGGGTAGGTACCTGAAGGAGTGGACCGATATGGCTTATCTACGAACTTAAACTAAGTTTGGAAACAATATTACGAAGGCCAAATTTTGGCCGGAATCGTCATTTCCGTTCGAGAATTATCTTGCGCTTCCACCCATAAACATGGTTTCATAGGGTTTGTTTTTCAACTTTCAGGCTATTTTTTCAGGAAGTATGGACTTGCCTCTGAGGAAACTTGTACTTTGGTATAGGGGACAGTGAATACAAGATCATAATATTAATATATTGACATTTGTAATTATTTTTTTTCATGCGAATTACTGGGATTTATATTATTCAGTAGTTGTCTTCTAACGGTATAAAATATCTTTTTGATATCACAAAAAGTAAATAAGATATCGCAAAACCTACCATACCATAATTATTTTTCCCAATACCCTAAAAACGCAAAACCGCGTGCGTCCGCTATCATACCTATGACACAACTGCCAACTTTTGGGAGATAACTTACTTACTTACTTAGCTGGCCTTTTACAGAACATTTGTTCCATAAGCCGAACTAAGAAAAAATCTCCAATCCTCTCTGTTTGCTGCTGTATTTTCCCAATCTGGGATATGTAGCTTTCTGATATCTCGTTTCACTTGTTCGCTCCAACAAAGCTTTGGCCCTCCAGATCTGCGAGAACCTCCATGCGGCCCGTATTTATACGCCTTTTTAGCGGGTTCATCATCACTCACTCTTATAACATGGCCTAGCCATCGCAATCGTTGTATCTCGATTCGTTCAACTACATTGATGTCATTGTATAGTTGATACAGCTCGTTGTTCATACGACGCCGATATTCGCCGTCAACACAGATTCGTCCGTAGATCTTTCGAAGAATTTTTCTCTCGAACACACCAAACACTGCCTTATCTGCTTGAGCAAGTACCCATGCTTCGGAACCATACATTAGCACGGTTAGTATCAGTGTTTTGTAAAGTGTTACTTTTGTTTGACGAGGGGTGGCTTTATTCCTAAACTGCTTACTCGGCCCAAAGTAGCATCTGTTAGCCAACACTATTCTTCTTCGTATTTCACAACTGATGTTATTTGTTGTGTTTATGGCGGTGCCTAGGTAGACGAAGTCCTTTACTACCTCAAAATTGTAGGTACCAACATTCACAGATGGTGCGGGGTTAGTGGACATATTACGTGTCGATGCCATCAACTTGGTTCTTTCGCTGTTTACTGCCAGACCAACTTTAGCAGATTCTCTTTCGACTTTTGCAAAGGTGTCACTTACTTCCTTTACCGATCGACCCATGATGTCAATGTCGTCGGCATAAGCCAGTAACATATGGCTGTTCGTGTATATCGTTCCATTTCTTTTGACCTTCGCGTCTCGTATGACCTTTTCCAGCAGGATGTTGAATAGACGACAGGCCGTCTCCTTGTCTGATACCTCTTTTGGTAATAAACTCTTCGGAGAGGTTCTTTCCTATTTTAACTGAGGATCTCGTCTCAGTTAATGTCATTCTACAAAGCCGAATGAGCTTTGCAGGAATACCAAAATCAGACATGGCTTGGAACACCTTTGAACGTATAGGGCTGTCGAAGGCTGCTTTATAACACTGTGCAACATTTTTAAGGTGATCTTGTGCAAACAATTCGAACTGAGGATTTTTTGAAAGTACAGACCCAAACGACAAGAAACCCTAGTTGGGTTTTGTTGTGTCAGATCCAGCTCGGATTTTATGGTCCCATCTAAATATGGTTAAATATTGAGTTTTTTTAAGAAATTCGGGGCTATATCTCTGAAACCAATGCGAATCTTCTTCTGACTTCTGAAGCAAATTTGTAGATTAGGACAAGAATAAAATATTTAGAGAAATAATGAACTCGAAAAACTACATTTATTGCCTCAAATTTCAAAATATATGCAAAAATTCCACAATTTTTATAAATTTCGCACCGTATCTCCAAAACCGTTAATTTTTTCTGAATATTTTCTTTTGGAAAAATATTCCCTGGAATGTAGTACACAACTCTTCAGGACATGTCATTGTTGTAAAATGCCTCTATGCCGTTGTTTTCAGAACCTTTTTCAACGACGATTTAATAAAAATGTCAATAATGTAGTGAAATCGCAAATGCGAGAATAAACTGTTGGTGTGAACTGTGTTTGAAATACGTGTTGTAAAATATATGATGCAAAATACCGCTGAAACAACATGAAGTAAGCATTTTAGAGTTTCGGAATGTTCTAAAGAATTGTTGAGATCTTTATTTGGAAGATTTTTGCAAAAGGTTACTTGGTTCAACTCCCAATAGTTTAGCCGATACTGACCAGAATTTCAGCAATTATGTAAAATTTTCTATATTTTATAGATTTTGATGCCCTAGATACAGTTTTTCTTATGTAGTTTTTTCAAAAGATAAATTCTACTAGTTTAGGGCTACAATACTGCTACAGACAGCAAGGCCAAATTCCTATTCGTTTCTGAGATAAAGGCCTGATAAATGCAAAAAAGTGTAGATTTAGCCCGGTTTAGATGAGGCCATAAAATCGGAACTGGATCTGACAGGACAAAACCCTACTAGGGTTTTTGTAGTCTAGATATGTACTTTCAAAAAATGCATACTAGAAGTTGTTTGCATTTTCAGTGTTGCACAGTGTAATCGACGAAACGATGGAAGGTGTCGATCTGCATTTCTTGGGTCGTTTCCAGGATTTGTCTCAAGGTAAATATCTGGTCAATGGTGGATTTGCCAGGTCTAAAGCCGCCCTGATAGGGTCCAATAATTTCATTGACCATAGGCTTTAGTCTCTCACACAATATTCCAGATACTATCTTACATGCAATAGGCAGAAGACTTATGCCCCTGTAATTGGAGCACACGGTCTTATCACCCTTCTTGTGGACTGGACATAGGATGCTCACTTTCCAATCGTCGGGTACGCGTTCTTCCTGCCAGATGGTGCTAACTAGCTGATGCATACACCTTAGCAGCGTGTCGCTTACGGTTTTGAACAGCTCGGCTGGTAGGCCATCTGCTCCTGCCGCCTTATTATTCTTCAGCCGGTTTATTGCTGTCCTTACCTCATCTTGGCTGGGCGGTATACATTCAATACCATCTTCTGGGATTGGATCTGTGGTATCTTCGCCGTCTTCACTGCTATCGGATACCAACAGTTTGGAAAAATGTTCTTTCCAAATCCTGAGCACACTATCTGTATCAGTTACCAAATTACATTGTTGGTCTCTACAGGAGGACATGCCTGTACCAAAGCCATCAGTTTGATGCTTCACTTTTTGGTAGAATTTTCGGACTTCGTTCTGTCTCCTGTACATCTCGATTTGTTCACACTCCCTCTTTTCCATCTCTCTTTTTTCCTGCGGAAAAGACGTTTCTCCTCTCTTCTTTTCTCCCGATACCTCTCTCGAGCGCTACGCGTTGCTACTGATTGTAAAGTAGCTCTATATGCAGCATTTTTTCTTCGGTAGCAGCACGGCACTCCTGGTCATACCATGGATTCTTTGGTGGAGGTCTCTGGTATCCAAGTACTGATTTTGCGGCTGTTTGCATGGAGTGGTCAATATTTTGCCATTGTGCTGATATGTTATCGGGACGAGAAGCGCTTTCATTAAGCAATTGGGTCAGTTGAGTGGAATATGCTGTGGGTATCTGCTGTGTTTGCAGCTTACCGATGTCCAACTTTCGTGTTGTGTCTGTCCGTGCTTTATTTGCAACGTTTAGACGGGTACGTACCTTTGCTGCAACGAGGTAATGGTCCGAATCTATGTTTGCTCCTCGGAACGATCGTACATCCAACACGCTCGATGAATGTCTTCCATCCATCGCAACGTGATCAATTTGATTTATTGTTCTTTGCTCTGGAGACAGCCAAGTGCCCTTAGGAATCTCGAGATGCTTAAATCTGGTACTGCTAACTACCATGTTTTTTGCCGCTGCGAAGTCTATCAGCCTCATTCCATTGTCTGATGTTTCACTATGTAGACTGAATTTCCCGACTCTTTGTCCAAAGATATTCTCCTTTCCAATTTTGACTAGCCCGACGCCCAAACCCAAGTTTTTAACGTTCTTATGGGTGAACGCGCGGCACATGTTAGCTCACTACCTTTAACGGGTGTTAAAGGCAGCTCCCCAGGTGACACCTCCCCAGGTGTCCAATTGAGATGAGAGAGGGACCAAGAGAAATCCTGGACTTTACCATGTTAAAGCCGGTCAGGACCGTTCCTTGGTATCTTTCATCCCGTACGTCACCCAAAACATAATAGAGAGAATAGATCTTCATTAAACTCACAATTTTGCACTTATAGTTTACGATAAAATTGGCGCTGGCGAGCTGCCCCATGCTACAATACTGATAATACTCTTCTGGAATATTTTATAACCCCTTGGAAGACTAAATAACGAATTTCAGTCATTTTGGTGGGATATTGACGTCACAACCTTCAGTATTACGAAAATAGGGAGGTACCGTTCCAAGGGGGCTATATCGAAACGTGGACATATACTGACGAATTTTAGTCGGAAATGTGGGCAATATGAAGGCGTGGACCTGTTCAGACAAATTTCTGGTTAACAGTTTTATATCACCAACGAAGACTAAATACCAAATTGCAGCCATTTTGGTGGAATATTGAAGCCACAACCTTCAAAATACCGAAAATCGGTGGGTACCTTTCAATGGGGGCTATATGCAGGCGTGGACCTAAAACAAACAATTTAAGGGGGAAGTTTGAGTAGCCCCAACGAAGCCTAAATACCAAATTTCAGCCATTTCGGAGGAATTTTGAGGCCACAACCTTCAAAATACCAAAAAACGGGAGGCACCGTTCAATCGGGACTATATGAAGGCGTGGACCAATAACGACAAATTTAGAGGACGAAATTTTTATACCCCCAACAAAGACTAAATACCAAATTTCAGCTAATTCCGAGTAATATTTAGGCTACAACCTTCAAAATACTGAAAATCGGGCGGTACCGTTCTATGGGGGCTATATGAAGACGTAGATCGATACCGACAAAATTCTGGGGGAAACTTTTATACCCCCAATGAAGACTATGTACCAAATTTTAGACACCTCGGTGTGATAATGAGGCCAAAACCTTCAAAATGCCGAAAATCGGGTGGTACCATTCTATGGGGGCTATATGAAGGCGTGGACCGATTAGCCTATTTGCAATACCTAACATCCTAGGAGTAATAGAATCTTCCATATCAAATTACAAAGCCCTACCTTTAAAATTGCGAGCTGTAACTTGATTTCAACAGACGGACGGACGGACGGACAGACGGACATGGTTAGATCGACTTATAATTTTACCCTGATCAAGAATATAGATACTTTATAGGTTTTCCGATGAATATTTCGATATGTTACAAACGGAATTACAAATTTAATTATACCCTCCATAATATGGTGGAGGGTATAATGACGAAAAAATGAGAATATGCTTAGTTGGGCTATCAGCTGTCAATATAAAAAATGCTTCTTCATATTAAGATTAAAGTATCAATTGTTGACAAAGTGTTGACTTTGTCACCATAATAGTAGACAAAGTGATGACATGTCGACACATGACCCCATGCTTCCTACAGGATACCTTTGCTCTAACAAGGTGGTGGTCCGAGCTTATGTTTACTCCTAGGAACGATCGTACATCCAACATGCTCGATAAATATCTCCCATTTATAATAACGTGATCCATTTGATTTCTTGTTTTTTGGTCTGGAGACAGCCGAGAGATGCTTAAATCTGAAACCCAGCAAAATTTTATGGAAGTGGTTCTATGAGATGCCATGCTTTCACTGGATATTTTGCATTGGTTCAAAGGAAGTCGTGAAAGATCCGAACTTTTCCTCAGCATTTGAACCCATTCAAAGGAAGTCGTGAAAGATCCGATCTTTTTATCAACATTTGAACCCATTCCATCGATCCAATAGATATGAATTTTGTGGTTTTTTTATACTCATTTTTCTAAATATATAAGATTAATTATTGATGTTGTCGGAGACTCCAAATCACAACCAACGTTGTTAAAACTCTCGTCGTAATCATAATGTCATTGCAAAGAATTGGTGAAAATGACATGTCAAAGCATTGGTGTAAATGGCATGCTTTGGATCCAAAAATGAATAGCATCTTTTGGGGTCCACGCTCATATAAAATGATGATGATGAAGATGCTAAAAAGATGACATGACAGATCATTTTCACCCATGATTGAATAACATCTTTGGCATCGAACATTTCGCTGGGTAACTACCATGCGAAGTCTATCAGCCTCATACCATTGTCAGATGTTTCACTGTGTAGACTCAATTTCCCGACTGTTGGCACAAAGATATTCTCCTTTCCAATTTTGACAATAAAATCGCCTAGAATAATTTTTATCTCACGCGCAGGGCAACGGTTATATCATTCTTATAAGCGCTCATAAAATATATCTTTGGTATGTTCGTCCTTGTCTTCAGGGGGAGTATGAACACAAATATAGCTGACGCTGAAAATTTAGCTTTTATCCGAATTGCAGCAAGTCTTTCATTTACTAATGTGAAGCTGGTTCAACCTCAGACCATCTACAAATCCGCAACCAAACTCATGCTTTTTGTGATAGCATGGTGTTGTGGTGATGCCTCTCCCAATCCATCGTATTTTCTGTATGGTAGTAATGTTGGCATTGTCCTTTTTAAATACATCTGCCAGTGCGTAAATTGCGCCAGGTACACCACTATGTGGCAAGGGTATTATAAGTTTGTTTGGGCAAAAATACATGTAACACCACGAAATATCAGTCCTAGACCCCCAAAGTCGTATACCAATCTTCATATCTTCATGTGTCCTTCCGCTCATCTATCCATTATAAATTGTAATCAAACTCCGGGGCGAAATTATGGACCGATCGTCACGAAATTTTGCATGGAGGTCGGTTTCAGACCATAATAGACACATATTATTATTGATGATGATCGTGTAATATTTAGCAAGTGAAATGGACCAGAAACATATTTTTTATCCGATTTTGTAGTTGCTCTGTAGGTTGCAATAATAGTCCAATCGACGCGAAATTTTAAATAAGGTAAGAGTAGATGAAAAAGAAGAAGCTTGCATTTTGAGATGATGATCAGATAAATTTATTATTATGAAATTATGAAAATTTTTAATCTACAGTTTATATCCTTATTCCCGGAAAACACAGTCCGCCCCTGTAAATAATATTTGAATGGCCAAGTCTTGACCTTTCCATTGATGCCAATTATGTTGATTTACGTGGCCAGATAACAGAGTTACAGCCTAATATATCCAGTTATTTGTTTGTAGTTTTGTCATTAGCACGCTAGAGCTCGCAATTATAACTCAATAGTCACGAGATTTTGCGTGATGAAAGAGTTTAGGTCGCGGAAGATGCCTACAATTTTGGATGATGATCTGATATTATTTAGTGGGTGAAATGGACCATTACTATTGTATGAAAAATATTTTAAATTCTGGAGAACATATGGCGGCACAGTAGCCTACATATGGAAAAAGAACTACTGACCTTTCCTCTGATGCAAATTGCAATAATATGTCTGCTAGATAACGGACCTGCTGCCAAATATATAATGAGTTTTGTGTAGAGAACAACATTTTCATCCCATGCCACAAATTGGTTCTATCATGACACAGAAATACTCAGTTTTTGCATTATTGCAAATTACGTGGAGCCCTAGCGTATTAATTGTCCAATTGGATTTTTTATGCATTTATTAATTTTTTCAAAATCTACTCGGTGATAATGGTTAATTATTTAAATAATTTAAATAATTAATTTTAGGATTTATAAATTTGTTTGCAGGCAAATTATTTGGATCTCTATCCATTATTAGTTATTTTTTACCGGTATACAATATATTTTTGATATGACAAACGTAAAAATCGCGTGCATTCTCAAGCAAATGTTTGGTATAAGTGCACAATTTTTGGACGATAGATTTTCAATTGACAATTTTTACATATCATTTGTAGTATTGAATAAATTGGAGCACTGCACGCACAGTGGCCAAACTTGGGGTTCTTATGTTTTTCGCGTCGCTGGTTTCTTTTTTTGTATTTTTTTTTTACCCTCAGATGTTCATTAAAGGGGTCTTTTTGGCCCCCCTCTCCTATAAAGTGTGATCGTATCAGATCAAAATATTCTACAAATTTGTTCGCCATAATTTTTTGCTATGAGCCCTAGAATACACCAAAACTCTATATCTCACCTAAACTATAGAAATATGCAAAATTATAAACATTTTATAGTTAACGGCGTACTTTATGTGGGTTTTGGCAAAATTGTCATACAAAGCATCATTTTAGAATAATGGCGTCAAAGACAAAAATGTTCCCCGCTAAATTTCAAAAAAGAAAATCTGTACATATCTGCAAGACAAAATAAACAAAAAGTGCAAATATGTGCAGGATGTTTCGGTGGAAATTGGTAAAAAAAACTCTTCCCTTTTTACTCACAACTGTTTTCATGTGACAATTGACAATTGACAATTAAAAATTCAACAAGTACGGACATCAATTATTTAAAAACTCGCACTTCATTGGCGACACTGAATATTTTAAATTCGTTTCACATACCTTTCATTACAATTACACCAAAAAATATTTAAAAACTGTCGTTTATTTTGGATATTATGATATTTTAATAAACAACTTAAATATTGAGAAAACTCTTTTTTCTAAATAGGGTCACTTTGAAATGTACAATATACACATAAGATTGTTTCACAAACATCCCAGAAGGGGCAAGGGAGACTTCCTTCATATCAATGAGTGCCGAATACGACACCTCTTGAAGAGGGATATTTAGTCACTGTTGACAATTTAATGTTGCCTGACCGGGGAATCGGGTTTGCTGGCTCATATTTTGTAGCCAGATAGCCCGAAAACTATTTATAAATATACCCAATATTTTGACATATTACGGTATGTTGGTTATTGGTTCATCTATATATATATATATATATATATATATATACAGTGCTGCTCAAAACATTTGCAACTGGAATGACTACTTCAATTTTTATATAGTTCTGAGGTAATTTATGGATTTGAAATGAAAATATTTTTTTAGGTTGATTGTTTATTGACCCCTGTTTAAATATTTAAAAAAGAATTGGCAATAATTGCACTTATTTTACAAAAATACACGAAACAAAGTTCGGACTCACTTTTGGTCCTGCTCAAAACATTTGCAACTTAGAAAATTTGATTCAAAATCTGAATATATGATTTGTGTTTTGATAATATATTGTGAGTTTAACCTTTTATTTATTATCTGGGCATATCATAAAGGAATTCAGATAACTAAATAAATATATCCTTTTGAATCCTGTCTCTAAGGATAATTATTAAATACAAAAGTTTTATTAGATATTTAATAGTGTGGAGTCCATTTTAGGGTCCCCGAACCTTTTATATGAATTCAGATCACTTAAGCTGATCGGGTCCGATAAGAACAAAAAAAAAATTTGCAAAAAATTGCTAGTTTTAAGTGGTTATACATACGTTTAGTGGCGGTATTATGCCAAAAACCTCTCTTATACGACATCTGTGGTGTGTACGTGGTGCGATTTCGACATATTATATGTGTGGTTAGTTTTTAAATCCAATAAATATCTGGACCTCATGCCTCTAGTACCATATCTGTCCATAAAAATACCTTCAGGTCAATATAAAACACCATCTTCGTTTCGGGTCAACTTTTTTGTATAAAGGGACAAATTCGATTATTATTCGACTTGGTGATCAAGTACATTTTTTCAAGACATATAACTCAAATATTGATTTAAGTCGACGAAAAATACTCGATTTTATAACTCCACAATCAATTCCAAACATTTTTGCAAAATTTATATGAAAAATTGAACTTTTCCTAGAAATTACTGTTTTCCTAAAATTTGCCCATATTGGTACACCGGTATCTATGGTATGTATCAGAGGGTTTTGTATAGATTTATCGATGTAAACCCTTTATTTAACGTCTGTTGATGTCCTCTGAGGGATCTGCTTAATAATTCGCATCATTATTTGATTATCCCCTGCAGTAGATCTAGTTGTACATTCGCCTCCTTCCCATCTTATCGCAATTTTAGTACTTTTTACGCGATATTCAGCTCAATTTTAAATATTGTCATGTTTTTATATTTATTTCTGGACTGCGTTGGATCCACAATTTTCAGAAATAAAAATTTTTCATATCTTTGATACAAATTTCAGACCATAACTTTTGTTTTTATTAAAAAACTAGAAATGTCTTGTTTTCGGCATACTTGTCTGTCAAAATTAAACATAGGCAGCATAGAATGTATTTCTCATGAAAGGTTTTTGCCCCCTTCTTCTGATTAAAAACCATCTTATGCCAAACAATACAAAAAACTCAACAAAAATTAGGTAATAAATATATGAACCTCGGAGTTGCATATGTTTTGAGCAAACTAAAACACGTGATCCTCCGACATTTCACACATTTCTGTAACATAAGTGTTAAGAACTGAATAATCATTTTAAAATCTTGAAAGTTGGGTCAATAAAGAATCGAATTGTAAAAATAAATATATTTCAAAACATAAAATGTCCTTAAAATAGTGTAAATGTGAAATAGGCATCTGAGTTGCAAATGTTTTGAGCAGCACTGTATATATATATATATATATATATATATATATATATATATATATATACTTATAAAAGAGTTCAGTAATGATGACTCACTGACTGACTGATTCATAATCAACGCCCAGGCTAAACGGCTGGACCTAGAATCTTGAAATTTTGAGGGAATGTCACTCTTGGTCCCAAGGTGTCAGATAAGGCTGGATATTTTTGGAAATTCGAACTAGAACGGTACGAAAACTACTAAAAGGTACTAAATGGTACTCTTAGCATTACGCAAACGCGAAGAGCTAGAATTCTGAAATTTGAAATGACTGATGGAGAGTTAGAAAGGTGTACCAAAGGGTTTTTGGAAATTCGAACTAAAAGTTACTAAATTTAGTACCATTTGGTATTACGTGAACGGATAGAGCTAAAATCTTGAAATTTGGAATGAAAATCAAGGTTTAGAAGATGAGTTGATATAGGGAGGTGGTTTTGAAAATGTGTACTCATGTGTAGGAATAGTACTAAATGGTACTAAATTTGGTACAATTTGAATTTCGGCGAACCGATAAAGTTGGAATTCTGAAATTTGGAATTACTATTACTGTTGGAGTGTAGGTTTAAGATATGGAGATAGTTTTCGAAATTCGTACATATGGGTACGAAAGGTACTAAATAGTACTAAATGGTACCATAATTGGTACAATATGAATATAAGTGATCGGATAGGGCTGGAATAGTGAAATTTGGAATTAAAACAAGTAAGAACGGCGTTAAGTTCGGCCGGGCCGAACTTGTTATACCCTCCACCACAAGTTGTATTGAAGTAAAATGGAATAATTTGTTTCCTTTCGTGTATGAAGAAGACTTAATACTAAATTTCAGCAATTTCGGGCTATTTCAAAACGTCGATCTATACCGACAAATTTCTTACGGAAAGTTTTTAGGCTCAAAGAAGACTAAATACCAAATTTCCTATATTTCGGTAAGAGAATGTGGCTAAAACTTAAAAAATACCGAAAATCAAGAAGTACGCTTCTATGGGGATATAGGAAGACGTGGACCTATACTGATAATACTCTTCTGGAATATTTTATTACTCTTGGAAGACGAAATAACGAATTTCAGCCATTTCGGTTGGATATTGACGTCACAGTCTTCAGTATTACGAAAATCGGGAGGTACAATTCTATGGGGGCTGTATCGAAACGTGGACCTATACCGACGAATTTTAGTCGGAAATGGGGCAATATGAAATAGTGGACCTGTACAGACATATTTCTGGCGAACAGTTTTATATCACATTGAAGACTAAATACCAAATTTCAGCCATTTTGGTGGAATATTGAAGACACAACCTTCAAAACACGAAAAATCGGGAGGTACCTTTCCATGGAGGCTATATAAAGGCGTGAACCTATACCGACAAATTTAAAGGGGAAGTTTGAGTACCCCCAACGAAGTCTAAATACCAAATTTCAGCCATTTCGGTGGAATATTGAGGCCACAACGTTCAAAATACCGAAAATCGGGAGGTACCGTCCTATGGGGGCTATATGAAGACATGGACCGACACCGACAAAATTCTGGGAGAAAGTTTTGTACCCCTAAAGAAGACTACGTGCCAAATCTCAGCCATTTTGGTAGGATAATGAAGCGAAAACCTTCAAAATACCGAAAAACGGGAGGTACCGTTCTATGGGGGCTATATGAAGGTATGGACCGACACCGACAAAATTCTGGGAGAAAGTTTTGTACCCCTAAAGAAGACTACGTACCAAATTTCAGCCATTTTGGTAGGATAATGAAGCTAAAACCTTCAAAATACCGAAAATCGGGAGGTACCGTTCTATGGGGGCTATATGAAAGTGTGGACCGATACCGACAAAATTCTAGGGGAAAGTTTTATACCCCTAAAGAAGACTACGTACCAAATTTCAGCCATTTCGGTGTGATAATGAAACGAAAACCTTCAAAATACCGAAAAACGGGAGGTACCGTTCTATGGGGGCTATATGAAGGTATGGACCGACACCTACAAAATTCTGGGAGAACGTTTTGTACCCCTAAAGAAGACTACGTACCAAATTTCAGATATTTCTGTGTGATAATGAAGCTAAAACCTTAAAAATACCGAAAATCGGGAGGTACCGTTCTATGGGGGCTATATCAAAACGTGGACCGATATATCCCATTTTCAATACCAACCATCCTGCAAGTAATAGCAACTTCTGTACCAAATTTTGACTCTCTATCTTTAAAATTGCGAGCTGTATCTTGATTTCAACAGACAGACAGACGGACGGACTGACGGACGGACGGACGGACAGACGGACATGGTCAAATCGACATAGAATTTTATGCTGATCAATAATATATATACTTTATAGGGTCTCCGACGAATATTTCGATGTGTTACAAACGGAATGACAAATTTAATTATACCCTCCATATGGTGGAGGGTATAATTACTATTGTAGTGTGGGATTGAGATACTTTTGGAAATTCGTACTTATGGCAACGAAAAGTACTAAATTCGTACTTGTGGGTACAAAAAGTACTGAGTGGTACTACATTTGGTACAATAGGGATTTGGGTGAACGGATCGAGCTGGAAACCTGAAATTTGGAATTGAGATTACAGTTGGAATGTAGGATTGGGGAAGTTTCGGACATTCGTACTTATGTCTATGAAAAGTACTAAATGTGGTACAATGGGGATTTGGGTGAACGAAAAGAGCTGGATCTTCAATTTTGGAATTAAGATTACTGTTGGAGTGTAAGATTGAGATAAGTTTGAAAATTCGTACTTATGGGTGGTAAAAGTACTAAATAGTACTAAATTTGGTACAATTTGGATTTGGATGAACAGGAAGATTTGGAATTCTGAAATTTGGAATTAAGATTACTGTTGGAGAGTAGAATTGAGGTGGTTTTGGAAATTAGTGTTTATGTGTACGAAGCGTACTAAATGGTACTAAATTTGGTACAATTCTTATTTCGGAAAATGGATTCAGCTGGAATCCTGAAATTTTGGAATAAAGGTTACTGTTGGAGTGTAGGATTGAGGTTGTTTTGAAAATTCGTACTTATGGGTACGAATAGTACTACATTTGGTACAGTTGAGATTTGGGTTAACATATAGAGTTGGAATCCTGAAATTTGATATAACAATTACTTTTGGAGAATAGGAATGAATGAATGGTTGTTTTGGAAATTCGTGCTTATGGGAACAAAGAGTACAAAATGGTACTAAATTTGGTACAATTTGGATTTGGAAGAACGGATTGAGCTGAATCCTGAAATTTGGAATTAAGATTACTGTTGGAGTGGAGGATTGAGGTAGGTTTCGAAATTCGTACTTATGTGTACGAACAGTACTAAATGGTACTGAATTTAGTACAATTTGGGTTTGGGTGAACGGATAAAGCTTGATTTCTTCAAATTTGGACTGAGGGGTGAGGAAAGGGTTTTATAAACTATGAGTGTACGAAAAGTAGTAAAAGGTACTAAATTTAGTACAATTTGGATTTGGGTAAACGGATAGAGCTGGAATCCTTGAATTTGGTAAAACTACTGTTGGAGTGTGGGATTGAGACATGGAGGTAGTTGGTGAAATTCGAACATATGGGCACGAATTTTACCAACTGGTACTAAATAGTACAATTTGAATTTGAGTGCACGAATAGCGCTGGAATCCTGTTATTTAGAGTTAAGGTTACTGTTGAAGTGAAGGATTGAGGTAGTTTTGAAAATCGTACGAAGAGAACTTAATGGTACTACGTTTGGTACAATTTGTTATTGGGCGAATGGATATAGGTTTAAAATACTAAAAATTTCGAATTAATATTACTGTTATTATTTGGTATTAATGTCAGTGTAGGATTGATATATGTATGTGGTTGTCAGGGTGAGTGTTGGTGTGTAGCGTATATGGAGGTGGTTTAAGAAGTACGTGCGTACCATACATATACGAAAAGTACTAAATCGTTCTAAATTTGGTATCGGCCGTGGAGTCACTGTTTGTGTGTGGGGTTTGCATATGCAGATAGATGACTTTGTAAATACATACTATAAAAAGTACTAAATGATACAGAATTTGGTACAATTTGTTTTTGTGTAAAGGGGTTTTTGGAAAGCCGTCCTAGAAAAGTACGAAAAATACTAAAGGGTACTAAATATGGAAGTTCGTACTTATGTGTACGAGAAGTACTAAATGGTACTAAATTTGGTACAATTTGGATTTGAGTAAATGAATAGAGCTGGAAACTTGAAATTTGGTACTAAGATTACTGTTCGGGAGTGTAGGATTGAGGACGTTTTGGAAATTCGTACTAATGGGTAAGAGAAGTGCTAAATGGTACTAAATATGGTACAATATGCATTTGGGTGAACGGATAGAGGTGGAATCCTGAAATTTGGAATTATGTTGTTGTTGTTTATTGTTGACCTGTTGTTTGGTTATTTATATTTGATGTATATTTCGGCTAAAGGTCAGTGAAAAGACGCTGTTTATGTTTAGTTTTAAATTTTTATTCCAATATTTCGGTAGACTTCGTTAATTAATATTACTGTAGAAGTGTAGTGTAGTCATACAATTTGGATATGGGTGAATTAATAGACCTGAAATCCTGAAATTTGGAACTACGATTACAGTCGAAGGGTAGGATTCAGGTAGTTTTGAAAAATCGTGCTTATAGTTACGAAAAATACTAAATTTGGTACAATATGAATTTAGGTGAACGGATAGCGGTAGAATCCTGCAATTTGCAATTATGATTATTGTAGGCCTGTCGAATAGAGGAAGGAAAATTAAATTAAATTTGGTACAATTTGGATTTGGTTTAGCGGCTAGGGCTGGAGTCCTGAAATTCGGAATTAAGATTACTGCTTAAGTGAAGGATTGAGGTAGTTTTCGAAAATCTTACATATGGGTACGAAGAATACGAAATGGTACTAAGTTTGGTACAATTTGGAATTGCGCGAACGGATACAGCTGGAATCTTGAGATTTGGAATTACGATTACAGTTATTATTTTGTTTTTCAAATAGTCAGGCTTAATCCCATAGTCGTTGTTTTAATATTTTATTAAAACAACTTTAATTTATTAGTGGAAAAAAAAATAGCGATGTTTACCAAGTGGTAAGGCAGGGAATACTATAGTTTCAGATCTCGCCACAGATCTTCATCAGTTCCCTTGTTTCTTGTTTTTCAACAAGAAACTTTTTATACCCAAGTGCCAATTGCCCGCTCAAATAGATACGTGTGCAAAGAAACACTCTGATCGAGAATTTCTTTGGCACTACCTAAACTCGAGCAACTTCACTTGCAAACAAAACCAAATCTTTCCCACTGCTATGCGTTCGTCGATTCTCGACGAAAAAACACATAACTAATTTGTTGGTATTGCATACTACAGCAATAAACAACATTACGACGGTTCCCGGTCTCACAATTAGGAGGGTTGGCGTTTTTTATTTGGGATGACGACTTCTATTTGGTAAACATCGCCAATTTTTTTTCCACTACTAAATTAAAGTTGTTTTAATAAAATATTAAAACAACGACTATGGGATTAAGCCTGACTATTTTGAAAAACAAAATAGAAGTCGTCATCCCAAATAAAAAAAACGCCAACCCTCCTGTTATTATTTTGTATTAATGTCAGTGTAGGGTTGAGATATGTCGTCGAAATACGTACCACAAGTATACGAAAAGTACTTAATGGTACTCAATCTGTTGTTGGGTGTAGGGACAGTGCAGGAATCTGTATTTTTTGGATTTAGGGTGAGTATTGGTGTGCAACGTTGGTCTCGCTGTTAATGTGTAAGGGTGATATATGGCTGATATTTTTGAAAATCGAACTAAAGGGGTAGAAACAGTACTAAAATAAAAATAAATATTGATAAAAACTGGTATTATTGCAACAAATTTTTCAGTGTTCGCCATTTCCATATTATATATTGATTATTTGTGTTTTACATCCTTTCCGCATACGAAGTAGCGGGCACTTTGCTAGTATATATGTATAATAGAAAGACGTTTGTTTTTGAAATTCTGAGAGTATATTACAACATCGCCTGAAAGGCTATAACAATTTTTGAAATTCCGCGGTGATCTGGAGATATAGCATCACAATCGGAGGTACCTCCAGATAATTTAGATTTCATATGCGTATATATATATAGAACGGTAAAAGATATGGTCACCAAATTTTGTTAAAAAAGGCGGGAAGTAAGTACACGTCATCTCTTGCAAAATTAGCGGGGTGAGGTCAGGGGAAGATATTTTGATATAGCTCCCATATAAATATTTTCGGCCGATTTCATGTATTCGATGGACCAAACACGCTATATATTTCCTATTTCAATAAAATTTGGAATGTGTGACGGGATTTGGCCTAGAAATAGATGTGTCAAATAGATGTGTCAAACTTATATATAGCTCCCACATATATGTTCGATCGATTTTTTGTTTTGAAGCATTAAACACGCTATGTATTCACCTGCATTTTACTTATGACATACCTCAATCAATATTGGAGTAAAAATTATCAATACAAGTGGGAGTTATCCTAAGAGTAATTTAAGGTGTCACAATTGTTTGGAAGAAATTAATCCTATGAATTAAATAAATTTGGCACTTGTAACATATGGTACTCAAACTTAGTGTTGTTCCTAATTTAATTCTCTCTTTTAAAGGGGAGAGTAGACTAAGGAGTGTAAAAGTATATAAATGTTTTAAATGTGACCAACGTAGGAGTACTTATGTCGGAAAGGATATAGAATGAATGTTACCTCCTGCAATATACTTTATAAAATCCTTCACAGCACTGAACGGACTGAGAACGCATTCGTATATCCTGTATTTATATGTATATAAATATTTAATTAATGTTAACTTTTAAGTTAATGTAATTATAGTCATTCCTTTATATTTTTATTTTATCTTAGTCGGAGTAGCGAAGCGCACCGGGTTCAGCTAGTTTAAATATAAAATAGGGCATATTTTGGGGATCATACAACAATAAATAGTCTAAATAGGTTGCAATGATTGTATTGACGTCAAGGATACATATTCCTGTGGTTTTCTTGGAAAACTTATGCCGTTTTCCAAGAAAACTACAGAGTCAAAATTTTCAGGAGAGCGAAAACAATAGTTTTCTTTTGTAATATTTGTTACTTGTCGATGATTTTATGTTAGTTTTTTGTTATATATTGATAAAGCATCCCAAAAAATGTTAGAAACAAAAAACTTTAATTTTTTTATAAATGTATTTTTTATTAATTTTTTTTTTAACTTATCTTTGGATGCGCATTTTATTTCCTGCACAAAATGATTTATACTTATGTTGTTTTTTATGAAAAAGAGCGGAGCAAAATGAAAAACACATGTACACTTGTATTGCTTTTCGGTGAAATTTATTTTACAAATTATTACCCAATCTTAATAGAAGTAAAAAACATTTGAAAAAAATGTAAATAAAAAATTTGTATATCAAAAATGTTATCAGTTTTTGTAGGCGATTGTTAAATAACGATCGAAGATAAACTAAAACAAAATCAAAATATTCTTCGTGCCAATGTTATGTAGAAATGGTAAATTATTCATTATAGATACATATATAATACACTTTTAGAATCTGATGAATTTGTACTTATTTATTAATTTTGTTGTACTACGATTACGTCCCCATTTTGTGCTTTAGTGAATGATCAGCAGTTCTTGCTGTTTTTCCGTCCATGGATCTCTTTTCTCACAAAAATTACGCAACGAGATTTGCTATAGGGAGTAAACTACATAAAAACAGAAAAGTCATATAACATAGCATGCAACAGAGAAAATTTAGATTTACGTCGTTTTCACTTGAAAGGGAATCAATAAATATTTTTTTTTTATTTTAAAAATATTTATTACAATTAAAAATTATAATAAAAATTATAATAAATAAAAATTATAATAAAAAAGCACTAGCAACTAGGGCTATCGGCCTATTTTATTTTTATATTATCTTCTTTTTACTTTTGTTTGGCTCGAGGTCATGTGAAAAAATAAAAACCAGAATTTGTTTTTGATTTTTAATATTTATTTTTCCAATATTTCAATCATATCCTATGATTATCATCAGGGATTTTTGGCTTTAAGTATAAAAACAATAACGAAAGGTTCTAAATAAATATTTAAGCAAAAAACGTTAAAATTTTTTATAATAATTACATTTATTTTTTCTTTTTTAGCACCACATTTTATATTGTGTTCACGTTTGAGTTTAATTTTCAACTAAGTTTTTCTGTGCTTTTCAATTATGTTTCTATATATTTGCGCACAGTGTTCAGTATCTGTTTTATAATTCATGCGCTTTTCGCCAGGAATATTAATTATATGTAGCATTTCCAACATATACCTTCTTTTGTAGTTGTTCTCCTGCGTTAAAATATCTACTTTTTCGAAGTTGGGAGTATGTCCTGTTAAGGAACAATGAGCCGCTAGAGCTGTTTTTTGTTCTATAGGTTTATTCCTCGCTTTTTGGACCACTTATCCTTGCTTTAAGCTTACTTTTTATATTTTTATATTTATCCAAAATGACCTAAGTCGTCTTGTGTCTTTTTATGAAAATGTTTGGAATTTCTTGTTGCTTTTGTCCACATAATAAGTTTATTATGAAACTTATTTTGGAGAAAGGCCCATTTACGTAGTTTTGCCAAAAAAAGATATCAGTAACTGAACATTTTTCTTCAAAAACGGAAAAGTGATAGGGAAAGCTCTCAAAAAGTACAACTACGTGGCATTAATAACTCAAAATTTACATAAGACGACTTATGTTGTTTTTTTTTTAAAAAAACAACAGATTTCACTCAATTAAAATATTATTTATTTGCAACACTCATACAATATTCCATGTATAAATTCACTTTGAACAATTTGTTTTCAAAAAAAAAAAAAGTTTTCAATACATTATTCCTATGTTGGTTCAACTAGAACGGTGAAAATTAAATGCCATTCAACATCACCAGTACCTACCATATCGACTTTGTAAAATCCCTCTTGGAGATATCGGGGAAATGCAGAGTGATCAAATTGACATTTTTCTACAACATACGTTTTCTTTTCTATTGGTGGTTCGAATTTACCCTCAAATGCTGGCAAATTAGAGCAATCTTTTAAACTCTCCATAGCATAGTCCTCATAAAAAATATTCAAATAATCGTATATATGTATACGAGGGGTTTGCATTGCAATCGGTTTGAAATCTTTGCCATTTTCACTGCGATATGCATGAGTTTCAATCTAGAATAGAATTAGGAAATGTTGCAATAAAGATAACAATTCTGTAACGCTTACCATATTAGAATCACCCTCAACAAAATCGGCATTTATTGTAAATGATCCCGAAGCAGCATACACACCACGACTTATACGTTCCACTTTAAACTCTCCAAAGCTAACCTTATCCAAGTCGGAGGAAGAGGTTTCAATGGCTTTCAATTCATAAGTCCAGCTTTGCTATTTAAAAAAGAAGCCACCAAGCGGATGTATTAAAATTCAATGAGTTATGGCATAATATAAATGTATAGTCCATACCTTTATTTCAAAAACTGGCATTGCCTTTGGCACTGCAGAGAAAATTAGCAGAGCAATGATCGGTGAATTTTGCCAAATGAATTTCATTTTTCTTTCATTTTCCATATTTGCTGTATTCATGCATGGATATTTATATATTTTTAAAAAAAATCTTTGTGATTATTGGATTCGAAACTTTTAATAATACCACGTAAATTCAAATGATGAACATAAATCAGATAAAGTTATAATTGCCTCACAAATTACATTGTTTTAAAAAATAGATTTTATATTAATTGTTTTATTTTCAATATAAATTAAAATGTTCAAACATTTATAAATGACAATAATGTTATTATTAATATTCCTAGGTGGAACATAGGGTCACAACAAAATGTTTCCAACTATTTCGAACCTAAAGTTTTAATTTCGTTCCATGATTTATTCGCCTTCCTCAGTTCTTCTAAAACTTGCCGTCTCCTCGTTAACACAGGTCTACCGCTACGGCGGCTACCTTGCGGGTTCCTCTCAAGGGCTTCTTTGGCAATATTTCCCTCTTGTTTCCTCAGTGTGTGACCAATCCATCGCCATTTCCTTAGTGTGATTTCCTCGACCATTGGGTTTTGGTTGCACCTTTCATAAAGGGATTGGTTCGTAATCACATTAGGCCAATGTATTTTTAAAATTCTTCATAAGCATCTACTGACGAATGCCAGGAATGAATTGGCTGTTCTTGAGGACATGTTTCGTGTTTCACATCCGTACAATAGGACTGATTTTACATTTGAGTTGAATAGTCGTATTATTGTTCTACGTCTGATTTCCGATGATCTCCATATATTGTTGAGTGCACCGAATGCTTGTTTTGCCTTTCGCATGCCGCTATTTATATCTTCTTCAGAGCCTCCAGTCGACGCTTAAATACTGCCGAGATAATTAAATTCTTCTACTTCTTCCAAATGTGTGTTGTCCAAAGTTAATGGTGTTGCGTTCCCAGCATTGATGCGCATGCATTTAGTCTTAGATATGCTTATCTGAAAGCCAGCTCTCTGTGCATACTCCTGCCCTTGGTTTATTTGATGTTGCATGTTTGTGTTATGATGCAACAAAAGACATACATATATCATCAGCGTAGTCCTTTTAATCCCCTGATGATGCCGCCAAGCTCCCGCATCGCAGCAGCCATAACCGTGTCTAGAACAATATTAACAAGAAAAAAGGCATTAAGTTCGGCCGGGCCGAACTTTTCATACCCTCCACCATAAAATATTCATTCCTGTCCCCAACTTTAAGTGAGTACGTTAATATGTCAGATAATGTACATAAAATGCTTCATTCGGGAGGCCTTTTTTATGGTGCCTATATCTAACTGTTGACAATTTTTGGTGGGCTAGAAATTGGGATGTCTGTTATATAGGGGTTATAATAAAACATGGGCCTATGTTGACAGTTTTTGATGGGAGCCTTTAATGTCAAATAACTCCTAATTCGGTTAAAAAATTTAGCTAGAATCTTCAAAATATCGAAAATCGGTACATAACGTGGGAACTTCAAATGTCATTAACAGCTAGTTCGGAGGTATCTGGGCTATACGAAAATATGAACTTAAATGAACAATTTTTTTGCAGAATTTTAAATTTCAAATTACAGAAAGTTCGTCCAAAAAATAAAGCTAAGGTACGGAAAAATCGGGAGATTTGTTTTGGGGCTATACAAAAACATGGACCTACGTTCGGTTAAACATTTTAAGTAAAATCCTCAAAGTACCGAAAATAGGGAAGTATCGTTATATTGGGGCTATGTTGAAAATTGTTGATGCAGATGTGTGGTGACCACTACAACCTTCAAATGTCAAATTACAGTTAGTTCTGTTAAAAATTGTAGCTAAAATTGCCAAATTACTGAAAATTGGGAGGTACCGTTACATGGGAGCTATATCCGAACATGGACCTATGTTGACAATTTTTGATGGAGAGGTGTTGTAACCACTAAGAACTTCAAATGTCAAATTACTGCTTGTTCGGTTTAATATTGTAGCTAAAATCATCAAATTACTGAAAATCGGGAGGTACCGTTATATGGGGGCTTTCTTGACAATTTTTGGTGGAGAGGTGTGGTGACTACTAAGAATTTCAAATGTCAAATGTTCAAATTACAGATAATTCGGTTAAAACTTGTTGGTAAAATTCTCAAAATACCTGAAATCGGGCGGTAACGTTATATGGGGGCTATTCCAAAACATGGACCTATGTCCACTAGTTATATAAGTTTATTGACATTTAAGAACCCTAAATGTCAATTGATAGCTAAATCGGTCTGAAAATGTAGATAAAAACGTCAAAATGCCGTAAATCGGGGGTACCGTTATATGGGGGCTATACCAAAACTTGGACCTAGGTCCACAACTTTTGTTATATAAGTTTAGTTACACTTAAGAACCCTAAATGTCAAATTATAGCTAAATCGGTCTGAAAATGCAGCTAAACCCGTCAAAATACCGTAAATCGGGGGGTACCGTTATATGGGGGCTATACCAATACGTGGACCTATGTCCACAACTTTTGTTATATAAGTTTATTGACTTTTAAGAACCCTAAATGTCAAATTATAGCTAAATCGGCCTGAAAATGTACCTAAACCCGTTCAAATACCGTAAATCGGGGGGTACCGTTATATGGGGGCTATACCAATACGTGGACCTATGTCCACAACTTTTGTTATATAAGTTTATTGACTTTTAAGAACCCCAAATGTCAAATTATAGCTACATCGGTCTGAAAATGTATCTAAAAACGTCAAAATGCCGCAAATCGGGGGGTACCGTTATATGGGGGCTATACCAAAACGTGGACCTATGTCCACAACTTCTAATTTATAAGTTTATTAACACTTAAGAACCCTAAATTTCAAATTATAGCTAAATCGGTCTAAAAATGTAGCTAAAAACGTCAAAATACCGCAAATCGGGGGGTACCGTTATATGGGGGCTATACCAAAACGTGGACCTATGTCCACAAGTTTTGTTATATATGTTTGTTGACACTTAAGAACCCTAAATGTCAAATTATAGCCAAATCGGTCTGAAAATGTAGCTAAAAACGTCAAAATACCGTAAATCGGGGGGTACCGTTATATGGGGGCTATACCAAAACGTGGACCGATATAGCCCATCATCGAACTTGACCTGCCTGCAAACAAAAGACGCATTTTCCCAAAATTTCAGCGTCCTATCTCTATTTTTGTGGATGCTAGAGTGATTACCACAGACGGACGGACGGACGGACGGACGGACGGACGTGCTCAGATCGACTTAGAATTTTACCCTGATCAAGAATATATATACTTTATAGGGTCGCAAATGAGTATTTCAATGCGTTACAAACGGAAAAACAAACTTAATATACCCTCCATACTATGGTGGAGGGTATAAAAAGGAGCGGGGATAATACGCATCCTTGTCTTACTACTGCACATATTTTAATTATCTGGCTAGTTAAATCATCGTGCAAAATTCTGCAATGTGAGTCATCATAGAGAACTTTAATAAGGTCGATTATTTTTGTTGGAGCACCCTTGCATACTAGGGACGCCCATATGGCATTGTGGTATATAGTGTCGAATGCTTTTGAATGCTTGAAAGTCTTTGAACGTTAGATATAATGATGATCTTATTTCTATTGATTGCTCTATGATAATTGTTAGTGTATTTATGTGATCCACACAGGTTGCTGCTTTCTTAGCTCGGATGAAATTGCTGATGAAATTCTGTCGTTTAGAATATATGCAATTGTTTTATTTATTTGAGCATTGAGAACGATTGCCTTTTTGGTACATTTATTACCAGTCTTTCCTTTAGGTCGGATGGCAATTCCCCAGTACTCCAAAAGTTGTTGATGACTGGATGTAAGATCAATGCGCTTGTGATTGGGTTAGCTATTAGCATTTCAGTGACAATTTCGTCAATTTTATTATTTTTTAAAGATGATGTGACATGACATATTTCGTCTATGGAACGAGGTGCTGTGCCTATGTTGCAGATATTTGAATTCCGGACTGGTTGGTTTATGGACAGAATGTTGGTATAGTGATGTACCCATATATCGAGTTGTGAATGGCTGTTTGTGTGGGTTGTACTATCTTGACCGACTAAGGATTTACCTTTTGAAAATGTTGTCTTTTTTCCACTAAGCTTCTTTTTTGTTTGTTATATTTCTTTGGTTTTGTTGGATGATGCTGCAATGTACTGCAATATTTTCTGACCAATGTCTTTTCTTATCCAGCTCATTGTTGTGTCTGTTTAAGGTGTTTTTTTGTCGATCTTGTTTGGGCCTTTATCTCAGAAACGAATAGGAATTTGGAAGTAGAACTTACCTGGTTATCAGACTGTACAAGAAAAACTCCATCTAAGGCATCAAAATCGATCTAATATAGAAAATTTTACATAATTTCTGGAATTCTGGTCAGAAGCTGCTAAACTATTGGGGGTTGAACCAAGTAACCTGTTGCAAAAATCGTTCAAATAATGTTCTCAGCAATTCTTCAGAACATTCTGAAACTCTCATGTTATTTCAGTGGTATTTTGTAACACATCGTTTACAACACGTATTTCAAACACAGTTCACACCAAAAGTTTATTCTCGCATTTCGGATTTTACCATACTATTGACATGTTTATTAAACCGTCGTTAAAAATATACTAAAAACAACGTGATAGAGGCATTTTACAACAATGGGGTGTTCTGAAGAGTTATGTGTTACATTCCAGCGAATAGTTTTCTCAAAGATAACATTGCGATATGGTGCTAAATGTATACAAATTATGGAATTTTTAGATATACATATTTTTAAATTTAAGGCAGTAAATGCAGTTTTTCGAGTTCATTATTTCTCCAAATATTTTATTCTTGTCTATATCTACAAATTTGCTTCAGATGTCAGAAGAAGATTCACATTGGTTTCAGAGATATAGCCCCGAGTTGCTTTAAACAGTCAATATTCAACTATGTTTATATATGGCCATAAAATCCAAGCTGGATCTGACACAACAAAACCCAAATAGGGTTTTTGTCGTTTGCGTCTGTACTTTCAAAAAATCCTCAGTTCAAATTGTTTGCACAGTATTACCATAAAAATGTTGCACAGTGTATCCAGCATTTTCTGGGTATTCTCCTGGCAGTTATATATTCGGCGGCTGTTTCTAAAATTGTGGTCTTAGCCTTTTCCCAGTAATCATTTACGTTAGAATTTTCGATGACTTGTAATTCGGCATATTTTGCAGCGAGTTTCCTCGAGTATGTGTTGCTCACGGTTTCCTTTTGTAGTTTGGCAACATCACAGCTTGATCTGCTTTTTTTTTTGTTCTATTGGTTCTAATTGCCGCTACCTTAAACCTGAGTATTCCTATCAGTAGATGGTGGACGCTACCTACATCTGTTCTTCTTTTTACACACACATCTAGAAGTGACCCTCTCCATGTTTTACTGATGACAATGTAGTCTATCTAATTTTCCATTAAGCAATCCGGAGATACCCATGTGGCTTTGTGAATTCTCTTGTGAATTCTCTCACAAAAACGTTTCTGGCGCATGTTTCTGCCAAAAGCGTACCATTACACTGCGTGTAATTTTTTGAGTCATGGAAAATGAACCATATTCTGACACCGCAACATGATAGAAGACCAAAAATAAGAAGACACGTGTCCCGGCGTTTTCCCTATCACTTCGAGTTTCGCGGTTATGGGCCCTCAAAGACCTGAGGCCATGATGTCAAAAGGATTCATTTTACTAGGCCCATATCTTCTAAACCGCTAAGAATTTTGGTTTACACGTCGAAGCAAAGTTGTAGCTCTAGTCTTAAAGAATAATAATTGTGAACACATTAAATCAATTTAACCTCATCTTCTAGGTTAAAATCGTCAAGGTCAAGTTTCCGTCATAATATTTTCTCGGATTTGGGTTTTCAGATATCAAACCGATCAAAATGGATGCAAACAACCAACTACAAAAATGTAACTTATATATCAATAAACGACTTTCTAGAATATGTGAACTCTTAATGTCCAAAATAGCAAAACAAAAAAAAAATTCAAGAACAAAATCAACTACAATAATGTAACAAAGATATCAGTAAACAACTTTCTTGAACATACGAACTGTCTATGAATGGTCCTTAAAGGTGAAAATAGCAAAAAACTTTTGAAAATATTACATTTTTTTCTCCGACTTTGGTCCACAGATATCGAACCGCTCACAAATTACGTATACATCCAACTACTAAAATCTACCTTAGATTTCAATAAACAGCTTTCTAGAACAAATGAACATTCTAGGAATGATTCTTCACGCTCAAAATTTGATTATTTTCAAAGACATAAATACAACAAGATAGGACATTTTGTTGCTATCATTCTTCAGTGAATGGCTTATGAATTTAACATAATGTTATATCTCGATATGGTGATATAACATTGTTTTCTTTTATACATTTTTACGTATTTAACCGAATTTACCGATCCAATTGACATTGAATTATTCTTGAATAGATCCTTGAATTCATAAATTTCGTTTCTGATACCATTACATGAAATGTTCCTCCTTGGTTGCGATTTTGAATTAAGGCAGACTTTAGAAAAGTTTGTGCCAGTAATAGTTTTACAAGCATTATGTTTGTCCTTGTACTTTCTCAGTAAATATTACTCAGTAACATTTTTTTAGAGAGTAAAGCATTTTGTACTCTTTCAAAGGAAAAATTAAAAAAGTAAAAAGACAACATTCAGTAAAAATTTTCAATTTGATTAATATTTACGATTACGATATTTGAATATTTTAAACTTTTGACAACTGCCTAAAGCTACGAAATGTTACTGAACAAAATTCCTTCAGTAAAAATTATAAGTTCTCAGTAATAAAAATTTCAAAACAAGTTTCTCAATTCATTCTCTTTTACTGAACATTTGTGTAAAAAGACAACATTCAGTAATAATTTGTAAAAATTATTACAAATTATCGAGTACGCAGACACACTTATTGTTACAAATTGATTGTGAATTTTCTATTTTTATAATATTATATCAAGTCCTATTACTTTTTATTTTTATTTGGTATGTTGGGATATCTTTGTACATTATTGTAGTTGATTGTGTTCTTGAATTTTGAACGGTTTGATAGCTATGAACCGGAATCGGAGAAAGGAGGATAAAAATAACATTTGTTTTGCTATTTTGGACATTAAAAACCGTTTCTACAGAGTTCACATATTCTAGAAAGTTGTTTATTGATATATAAGGTACATTTTTGTAGTTGGTTGTTTGCTTCAATTTTGATCGGTTTGATATCTGAAGACCAAAATCCGACAAAAAATTATGACGAAAATCTGACCTTGACTATTTTGACCTAGAAGATGAGGTTAAATTGATCTGATGTGTTCACAACTATTATTCTTTAAGACTAGAGCTACAACTTTGCTTCGACGTGTAAACCAAAATTCTTAGCGGTTTAGAATATATGAACCTAGTAAAATGAGTTCTTTTGACATCAAGGCCTCAGCTCTTTGGGGGCCATAACCCCGAAACCCGAAGTGATAGGGAAAAACGCCGGGATACGTGTCTTCTTATTTTTTGTCTTCTATCACTCTGTGGTGTCAGAAAATGGTTAATTTTTTTCGTGTCCGCACAGCGTTATCGTTCATCCTACATGGGCGTTGAAATCGCCCATTAAGATCTTTATATCTCCTCTGTGGGTTGCATCTAAAAAATTTGTGAACTGGCTATAAAAAACACTCTTGTCGAAATCTTCAGCGTTCTCAGTTGGGGCATAGCACAGTATAACGGTAAGGTATCTGGCATGCGTACGAAATCTTGCTGTTATTATGCGATCCGTATGGGGTTTCCAATCAGCAAGTGCTTCCTTGGCATTTTTGGAAAGGGGAAACCCAACTCCACTAGATCTTGGCTGTCCAACTGGTTTGCCCGAGTATAAAAAGGCAGAGGCTAAGGAGTGTTAGTTTATATCTGCAGAACTCTTTTGTTATCTGGGCAAGTTTTGAGGGTTCAAGCATTGTGCGAATATTCCATGTTTCAAATCGTGTTTTTGTTTTCATTCCGAATGTCGTCATCGCACAGTGGATCCACCCATTGGCCAAAAATAAATAAATTAATGTAAAAATTTTGATACAACATCTGGCAATTCTGACAGCTATGACATGGACCTTTTTAAAATTATATTAGTTTTTGTTTCATTCGAACGCAATATTCTTAAGAATAGCTTCAAAAGTCGGAACATTTGACTAAGAGTTTTTGTTGTGAGTACAACCTATATTTTAAGTGCAAGTAAATATATTCAAAACATCGCGAATCTAATACGTATAGCAAAATAATATAGTTGATTTTGAAGGAGGTGGTAATGCTTTAATTTTCATTAAAAAATAGTGTTTCAGCGTGTTGTGGAATTCTAGTTAGCTGATTTTTTTTAGTGTATTTCGTAATGCCCATTCGATTATATACTTAAATTTTACCTCATATACTTGCCCACCTCGGGAATAAGTTTCCAAAGTAGGTCATGGGTTTAAGATAATTCAGTATTAAAATCGGCTGTCATTTAGTGCCAGACTATAAATGGTGGTCGCTGCCCTAGAATAGGGTTTTTACGGATATATTAGCGTATAACTCTGTTATCTGACCACGTACATTAACATAATTGGCATCAGTGGCAAGATAAAGAAATCTTCTTCCAAAATTGTCTTACGTTGGCGGTACGTACCCTGTAGGAAGAACGCTACAAGATCTATATTAAAAATTTTACCAATTTTCAGACAAAAATGTTGATTTTTTTATCCCCTAATTTGGTTGGAGATTGTTTAGTTTCCCCAACCCTATTTTTGCATCATAAGATAATCGGAAACTTTTTTCATATCATTTTGCATTAACAGCATAAAACAATTCTTACCGTATACCCCCTCCAGAGGGGAAAGGCCACTTTGGCCACTTTCCCCATAGAAGTGGACCCACTGTGCATCGAGGGGGGATTTTGATTGTACCTTCTGGTGGTTTCTGTAATCATTGGGTTTAAAGTGATCTGGCCATTACCCTGATGCACTCTATTCTGGGATGGGGCTGCCAACTAAGCTTCCACAATAGCAGTCATAGATAAACCGCTCCTAACACGGAGAACAGACGCTTGGTATAATAGCTGTTTATGTGGATGCCACTGCGCCGGTTCACTTAACCTCCGCCTTCCACTGATACTAAGGCACACCCCAGATATTTTATTTCCCTGGTATCCGACTCGTTTATTTAGCGAGTCTAACGTCCCCAATTCGCTAAAGGGAGGGTAGCGATAGGGGATCTAGCAATCCCCCACGGACAGTAATGTTAGTGCGGCATAAAACGGGTTTATAATATTAAATTAATAAATATTTTACATTCCAGCAGCATCCACAACACATTTATGTTTTTTGAAGGATACACAAAGTCTTGCCAAGGTTCAAATTTCTGCATTTCATGAACGCCTTTCATAAAGCAAAAAAATATTGGTTTTTCTGAGAAATTGAAAAAAAAATTTTGGTGAGTTGTTGTTTTTGCTATTATTGACTAACAACCACACACCACCAACCAAACCAGAGACAAATTTTGCTACTTTTATTTAATTATTTTATTTTGTATTATTGTAACTTACGGTTTCTTCTAATGATTTTCACTGTAGTTGTTATCGTCTTGTGAACATAGCAGAACAATACGAACCATATGTACATACATGTTGAGTCTATCAGCACTAGATTGAAATATTAGATGTTGCCTTTATATTAAAGAAATTACAAATTTGTAGTTGCGAAGTATTTGACTACAAGAACTTTGTTTTTTCGACACCAAACGCACTGTAGTTGTTCGGTTTGTCAGTTAACTAACAACACTTGTAGTTTAGGTTGTTGTTGTGGTGTGTATGTGTGTGGTGTGGTTTGTTGATACATTGACGACGAGACCATTCAAAAGAAAACGAATGCTCTCAACTTTGCATTTACCAAAGAAGAGAGGAAATATGAGAGCAAATAGTGAAATATCGGAAAATAGGAAAGTGATTTTGCATCTCATGAAAATCGTACATATTTGTGAAAAAAAGTGTCTGGATGGAAACAAGAAACTGCACATGTATCTTATGTGAGGTACCTGTACAGTATGAAAAAACTACATCACGAACGAAAATACGTAAAAATTCTTGAAATATTTTTTTCTGTGTATGCCATTTACTTGGCGTCCTACTTATCAACTGCTACATTAGAGCAGCGTCAGGCACCATAATTTTCTATTGCATACTTTACGGGGCTTCATTGTGTGAGTGCATGCTTTTTATACCCTCCACCATAGTATGGAGGGTATATTAAGTTTGTTTTTCCGTTTGTAACGCATTGAAATACTTATTTGCGACCCTATAAAGTATATATATTCTTGATCAGGGTAAAATTCTGAGTGATCTATGCACGTCCGTCCGTCCGTCCGTCCGTCTGTGGTAATCACTCTAGCATCCACAAAAATTGAGATAGGACGCTGAAAAAACGCTTTGGGAAAATGCGTCTTTTGTTTGCAGGCAGGTCAAGTTCGATGATGGGCTATATCGGTCCACGTTTTGGTATAGCCCCCATATAACGGTACCCCCCGATTTACGGTATTTTGACGTTTTTAGCTACATTTTCAGACCGATTGAGCTATAATTTGACATTTAGGGTTCTTAAGTGTCATATATAACAAAAGTTGTGGACATAGGTCCACATTTTGGTATAGCCCCCATATAACGGTACCCCCCGATTTACGGTATTTTGACGTTTTTAGCTACCTTTTCAGACCGATTTAGCTATAATTTGACATTTAGGGTTCTTAAGTGTCAATAAACTTATATAACAAAAATTGTGGACATAGGTCCACGTTTTGGTATAGCCCCCATGTAACGGTACTCCCGATTTACGGTATTTTGACTTTTTTAGCTACATTTTCAGACCGAGTTAGCTATAATTTGACATTTAGGGTTCTTAAGTGTCAATAAACTTATGTAACAAAAGTTGTGGACATAGGTCCACGTTTTGGTATAGCCCCCATATAACGG
This sequence comes from Musca autumnalis, assembly GCF_047663935.1. Classification (NCBI taxonomy): domain Eukaryota; kingdom Metazoa; phylum Arthropoda; class Insecta; order Diptera; family Muscidae; genus Musca; species Musca autumnalis. The sequence continues at coordinate 160,694,002 of NW_027411866.1, read as the reverse complement.
TACCCCCTATTTACGGTATTTTGACGTTTTTAGCTACATTTTCAGACCGATTTAGCTATAATTTGACATTTAGGGTTCTTAAGTGTCAATAAACTTATGTAACAAAAGTTGTGGACATAGGTCCACGTTTTGGTATAGCCCCCATAGAACGGTACCTCCCGATTTTCGGTATTTTGAGAATTTTACCTACAAGTTTTAACCGAATTATCTGTAATTTGAACATTTGACATTCCTAGTGGTCACCACACCTCTCCACCAAAAATTGTCAAGAAAGGTCGATGTATTGATAAAGCCCCCATATAACGGTACCTCCCGATTTTAAGTAATTTTATGATTTTAGCTACAATATTAACCGGACTAGCAGTAATTTGACATTTGAAGTTCTTAGTGGTCACAACACATCTCCATCAAAAATTTTCAACATAGGTCCATGTTCGGATATAGCTCCCATATAACGGTACCTCCCAATTTTCAGTAGTTTTGCAATTTTAGCTACATTTTTTAACCGAACTAAATGTAATTTGACATTTGAAGGTTGTAGTGGTCACCACACATCTGCATCAACAATTTTCAACATAGCCCCAATATAACAATACTTCCCGATTTTCGGTACTTTGAGTATTTTACTTTAACCGAACGTAGGTCCATGTTTTGGTATAGCCCCAAAACAAACCTCCGATTTTCCGTATCGTAGCTTTATTTTTTGGACGAAGTTTCTGTAATTTGAAATTTAAAAGCCAACAAAAGTTCTGCAACAAAAATTGTTAATTTAAGTTCATATTTTCGTATAGCCCACATACCTCCGAACTGGCTGTTAATTACATTTGAAGTTCACACGTTATGTACCGATTTTCTGTATTTTGAGGATTCTAGCTGCAATTTTTAACCGAATTAGTAGTTATTTGACATTAAAGGCTCCCATCAAAAAGTGTTTTTTTATTATAATTCCTATATAACGGTACCTCCCAATTTCTAGCCCACCAAAAATTGTCAACATACATAGTTAGATATAGGCACCATAAAAAGGGCCTCCCGAATGAAGCATTTTATGTACATTATCTGACATTTTAACGTACCCACTTAAAGTTGGGGACAGGAATGAAAACTAAACAATTTTAGTTCAGAATATTTTATGGTGGAGGGTATGAAAAGTTCGGCCCGGCCGAACTTAACACTTTTTTACTTGTTCTATGGGTTGAATTGTGTGTGTGGAGAGGGCAACGTTAAATGAGCGCACACGGGCGCCTAATTGCCTGACCTGGCATTAGAGGCAAGTACATAAGTAAGTAATGCAAACTAATTAACACAACATAAAACATATGGTTGATCCAACAATATTTGCTGAGCAAAATATGTTCTGTAAAAATATTGCCAGAATCGGCATGTTATACTGTCCCTACAAGAACACGTTATATGAGGGCTACACTGGAATCAAATGAAATCATTGGATCCCCAGTCAGGGCTGTACGGTGAATGTCCCATCAATTCCACGTTTTGTCCGATCAAACAGGAGATGGTTTTAATCGATGTGTGAGAGCTCGCGTTGTCATGATACAGAACGATTTGATATTATGGTCGCTGTTGGTGTGTAGCGTTGAGATATGGATGTAGTAGTGTGGATATACATGCGTACGATAAGTGTACGAAAATTACTTAATGGCACAGAATTTGGTTCAAATTGTTATTGTGTAATTGGGTAGAGATGTTCCGATAGCAGTTGGCGTTTAGTGTGGAGATAAGGAGGAGGTTTCGGAAATTCGTACTTATCTATACGAGAAGTACTAAATACTACTACAATTGGTTTTAAGAGAACTGATAGAGCTGTAAATGAGCATCAAGGTTGGAATATAGTTTTGGATATAGGTATGTAGTTTTCGAAGCTTATACCTATTCTATGTACAACATTTGGTAGGTGGAGTTTCGATTTTTTTTATTAAAGTCTGTGTTGGTGTTTATGTAACGAGTTTTTGAAGTGCATACAAATTCTGAAATTAGGTACGAGTTATTGAGGTGGTGTTGGAAATACCTACTATAAGGCAACGAAAAGTACAAAATGGTACTAAATTTGGTGTTGGGTGTAGGAATGAAGCTGGAATTATATAAAAATTGTGCGAAAAGTACTAAAATGCAATAAAGGAATGGAAGTGGTATTCTGATTAATTACACTGTGCTACAGTGAAAATTTGCAGGGGTTCTAATGCATAAATTCGGTTTTGTGGGGGTCTACAGAAGACGAAAATACCTTTGGTTTCTTTGGGTCACTTCGGTTTTTAATTTTATAACGGTAAATGTAGTGAAAAATGGTCTTTCTTGGATTTTCAACTTTAAACGGACATTACTTCTTTTTTCCACAATCGATTTGCATACACTGTTTTTCGTTATAAAGGGGAGAGTAATGCCTTTCGAACAAGCCATAGATTTTTAAAATCGGTTAACAAATGGCTAAGTATTAGTGGTTTAAGTGTGACAAAAACGCATTAAAAAACAGTAAAATGTTTTTCCTTGTGCTCTAGGCTGCGTAAATTACACCTAACAGTACAATTATTTACAGTTAGCAAGTAGGAAATTTAGTTGGCTTTCCAAAATGGGAAAACCCAACAAAATCCGTTGAAAAATGAATGCGTTGTGGCATTTTTTGTATTTCAACTTTTTGGTTTTTTTTTCATATTTTCCTTTACAGTGTGTGCAAATCGGTTGTGGAAAAAAGAAGTAATGTCCGTTTAAAGTTGAAAATCCAAGAAAGACCATTTTTCACTACATTTACCGTTATAAAATCAAAACCCGAACTGACCCAAAGAAACCAAAGGTATTTTCGTCTTCTATGGACTCCCACAAAACCGAATTTATGCATCAGATATCCTGCAAAAAAATTTTGTGCACTTTTGTATCACAGTGTTATTTATATTGAAACAAAGAACCCTTCCCCAATTTTATTTGGTTTACATATGCGGCTACGAGAGATTTTAGGTGTTTCGGTTGAATTCGCATTTAAACGAATTAATTCATCAGTCACACTTATTCTTGAGCTCGAGTCGTCATTAAATTGGGGAAGGGTTCTTTGTTTCAATACAAAGAATTAAGAGAACTGATGAGCCCAAGTGGCGTTGGACGAAACTAGTCTTCTCTGCCATCCCCTAAAGTAATCAATTTTAACTACATCCCACATTAAACTTGTTGTTTTTAAATTTGAAAACAACAAATATGAGATTAAGCTTGACTTACATACAAATAGTAAGTAAAACACACATCTCAACAAAACTGCCAAAGTGACTTAAATATTAATTTAAATTAAATATTTACCATTTTTGTTTACGAATATTGTTTATTTTGAAATATTAGCTGTGTCTGGTTACCCTAAAATTTGTAACAATTTGTACCAATTGTTGCTGGAAGTCGTCTGTTAACACAAAAAACCAGCAAAAGAGAGCGATTCGAGAGAGACATTTTGACAGTTCTTTCACTGAGAGCTTGCAAATTCTTGCTGGACAAATTTCTTCTAGCAAGCACTTGCAAGCTCTTCTTCTTCCTGAAAACAATCAATCAGCCGTTTTTAATTTTTTGTTGATTTATGTTTGTGAACATTAAAAACAATTTTATTGTGGAAATAACAATCAATTGTCTAGTCTAATTGTATTGTTTTATGGAGAAAAAATTTGTAAAGTGGAAAAATACTTTTTTGTTTCATTTTCTTTTTTATTTTTAATAAAATACAACGTGTTTGCTTCCTTTGTTGGCGGACAAATTGTTCTGTTTTGGCAAGTCAGCTGATTGCTTGCTGGTTTTTGCTGGGAAGGTGTCTGTTTAGTTTTTACAATTTTCTAGCAAAAGAGAATAAAAACCCCTTACTCTCTGAGAAAGTTCTTGCTGGACAATTCTTGCTGGGAAAGAAACCAGACAGACTTATTATTTATTATTCCTTTTCCGACTACGAAATAGCGGGCGTTTTGCTAGTTTAGTTATATTAGGTGTCTACCAAAATGGATACTGATATCCAAAGAAAATTTAATTTTCAATATTCCAATTTTAGAATATTTATTTGAAATGTATAATATATATGATTGTTCCACAAACATCCCGGAAGGGACAAGGGAGACTTCCTTCATATCAATGAGTGCAACCGATTCGTATTGGGTATCGCCGAATACGACACCCCTTGAAGAGAAGTTTTACATGTCGCCAACATTACCGTGGGGTATTTTGTCACTGTTGAAAATTTAATGTTGCCTGACCGGGAAATCGGGTTTGCCGGGTTAAAATGACTCACATTTTGTAGCCAGAAAGCCCGACATAGACATATTACGGTTGATAGTTATTGGTGCATTTAAATATAAAATTGGGCATCTTTTCGGGATCATACAACAATAAATAGTCTAAATAGGTTGCAATGATTGTATTGAAGACAAAGATACATATGTATTTCTGTGGGTTTCGTGGGAAACGACATAAGTCTAAAAATCAAAATTTTCTGGAGAGCGAATACAATAGTGTTTTTGTAATATTTGCTTATTGTCGATGATTTTTATATATATATATATATATATATATGTATATATAGAGCACTCCAAAAGCAAACGATCGAAGACGAAAATAAACTAAAACAATATTCTTTATGCCAATGTTACTTACAAACGGTAAATTATTAATTATAGATACATATATAATACACTTTTAGAATTTGTACTTATTTATTCATTTTGTTGTACTGCGATTACGTCCCAACCTTGTACTTTAGTGGTTAAATGAATGATCAGCAGTTCTTGCTGTTTTTTCGGTCATGGATCTCTTTTCTCATACAAATTACGCAACGAGACATGTCTTAGGAAGTAAACTACATAAAAACAGAAAAGTAATATTTAATATTACTATTTACTAATATTTAATTCTTTAATAATATTTACGTCGTTTTCACCTGAAAGAGAATCAATCGATATTTTATTTTTATCCAAAATGACCTAAGTCGTCTTATGTCTTTTTATGCAAATGTTTGGGATTTATTGTTACGTATGTCCACATAATAAGTTTATTATGAAAATTATTTTGGAGAAAGGCCCACTTACGCAGTTTTGCAAAAAAATATATCAGTAACTAAATTTTTTTTTTTTAAATGAAAAAGTAATAGGCGAAGCTCACAAAAAGTAAAACTACGTGCCATTAATAACTCAAAATTTACATAAGTCGACTTATGTTGTTTTGTTTTTTGAAAACCACAGATTTGTTTCAATTAAAATATTATTTATTTGCAAAACACATACAATATTCTATGTGTAAATTCACATTGAACAATTTGTTTTAAAAAAAAAAGTTTTCAATACATTACTCCTTTGTCTGGTTCAACTAGAACGGTGAAAATTAAATGCCATTCCACATCACCAGTACCTACAATATCGCCTTTGTAAAATCCCTCTTGGAGATATCGGGGAAATGCAGATTGATCAAATTGACATTTTTCCAGAACATACGTTTTCTTTTCTAACTTTTCGAGTTTACCCTCAAATACTGGCATATTAGAGCAATCTTTTAAAGTCTCCATGGCATAGTCCTTATAAAAAGTATTCAAATAATCGTATATATGTATACGAGGTGTTTGCAGAGGAATCGGTTTGAAATCTTTGCCATTTTCACTGCGATATGCACGAGTTTCAATCTAGAATAGAATTAGGAAATGTTGCAATAAATATAACAATTCTGCGACGCTTACCATATTAGAATCACCCTCAACAAAATCGACATTTATTGTAAACGATCCCGAAGCAGCATACACACCACGACTTATACGTTCCACTTTAAACTCTTCATAGCTAATCTTATCCATGTCGGAGGAAGAGGCTTCAATATTTTTCAATTCATAAGTCCAGGTTTGCTATTTAAAAAAAAGACACCAAACGGATGTATTAAAATAGAATGAGTTATGGCATAATAAATATAGTCCACACCTTTATTTCAAAAACTGGCATTGCCTTTGGCACTGCAGAGAAAATTAGTAGAGCAATGATCGGAGAATTTAGCCAAATGAATTTCATTTTTCTTTCACTTTCCATATTTGCTGTATTCATGCATGGATATTTATATATTTTTTAAATAAAAAAAATCTTTGTGATTATTGAATTCAAAACTTTTAATAATACCACTTAAATTCAAATGATGAACATAAATCAGATAAAGTTATAATTGCCACACAAATTACATTTTAAAATTGTTTTGAAAAATAGATTTTATATTCACTGTTTTATCTTCAATACAAATTTAAATATTTAAACACCCAATACACCCATATTGGTTGGGTGTGTGTGGACTGCGCTAGATATCACCATTTCAATATAAAACTCCTTATTTCATGATAGCTCAAATAATTCAATTAAATAAAACTCTCACAAATAAATGATTTTCGTCCTAATAATTTAACAGTTAAATAAAAATTCATAGCATGAGCCGGTTGCCCCGGCTGAGGTTTGAACCTGCGTCCTCTTTAACAAAACTGATAATGTTGTCGAGGTCTTAGCGTTCTAAGCCACTACCAATCTATCAAACTTCCGAACTGGAAGGCATTACAATTCACCAAGAAAAAAATCTTCGATTGTATATGTGTGTTTATTGAAGAAGGATTCTATGAAGACCAGAGACAGTAGATTGACTTGATAGTAAAAAAGGCTTCAAAAATACTTCACAACTGACTCCACAGTGTGGTAGAACACCAAAAATGAGAAGACACGTGTCTCACCGTTTTTCCCTATCTCATCAACTTTCGCGGTTATAAGTCTCCAAAGGTTTGAGGCTTTGATGTAGAAAGGGTCATTTAGTCGGGACTATATCTTCCAAACCGTTAGGAAATTTGAATTTATCTGAGAGGCAATGTTGTAGCACTTGTCTTAAATAACAAAAATTGTGAACACATATAACCCATCAAAATTCATCTGCAAGGTCAAAATCGCCATGGTAAAATTTCTTGTAATTTTTTTTCTCAAGTTTTGTTATACAGCTATTAAACCCATTAAATTTGAAGCAAACAACTAAATGTACCTCAGATTTCAATAAACATCTTTCTAGAATATACGAACCCTGTAGGAACATGTCTTAATGGTCAAAATAGCAAAACATTTGCGATTTTTATCCTCTTTTCTAGGATTCTGCTCCATAGATATTAAACCGTTCAAAATTCAAGAAAACAATCAAGCACAATGCGTAGCAAAGGCATCAATACACAACTTTCTGGAACATGCGAAATGTCTATGAAGGATTCTAAGTAGTAAAAGTAGCAAAAAAACTTTTGAAAATATCCAATTTTTATACTTTTTCTTTGCCTCTGGCCCAAAGATACGAAACAAAACTTGAGAAAATTTGTAAAGAAATTAGACCATGGCGATTTTGACCTTGCAGATGAAGTTTGATGGTTTATATGTGTTCACAATTTTTGTTCTTTAAGACAAGAGCTACAACTTTGCCTCTCAGATAAATTCAAATTTCGTGTTGCACAGTGATACCTTAAAACAAGTAAAAAAGTGTCAGTCGGCTTTGCCGACAGATATATACCCTCAGCCAATGTGAAGTGAAACTTTCACCTACGGACAGATCGAATATATTTAAGGTCTCTTCAGAATTTTGTGGCCTTTTTTGGACATTTGAACTTGCGACAAAAATGTGGATTAGGAATTAACTGCACTAAGCCACAAATGTTTAACTTTTGTGGGGGAGGTACCATTATGGAGGTCCGATATGGGCCATTTTAGAAGTTAAAATAAATTTTGACAAAATATAAAGAATATAATATAAAGACGGACGGACATTGCTCAATCGACTCCAAATTGCCTGAAACACATTTCGTCCATTTATTTTATAAAAATAATATGTTTTATAAATAAATAAAATAAAAAATTTACACACGACAATGTAAACGAAATTTTCTTTATTTGGGTCATCGATGACTAGTAGCAAGACAGGGTCGGTGAAACAGTCATCGACGAAATACGGGGATTTTAGTCATCTAGATCGTCGTTGACAACAACTTGATTTTCCCTGTCGCCCAAGTTGTAGTGCATGAATACTGGGGCACTTGTATGAAAATGCCATCAACGATCCCAAAGGGCTGTCTGCAAAGAGTCGTGAACGAATGGGAAATGTCGTGCACGATTCATCAATATTGTCTTCAAGACACTTTCTACTGGGCATGTATAAATTAGCAGAGCAATGATCGTTGAATTTTGCCAAATGAATTTTAATTTTCTTTCACTTTCTAGTTTTGCTGTATTCTTGGATGGATATTTATATATTTTTATACCCTACCTAAGGGGTATTATGTCTTTGTGCATTTGTATGTAACATACAAAAGGAAACGAAATAGACCCATAGTTCCTTTTGGGGATATACATATAATCACTTTCTGAGTCGATTTATGCGTGTCCGTCCGTCTGTCTGTCTGTCTGTCCATGTATTTTTGTTCGCAACATACAGGTCGCATTTTTTGCCCGATTCAGCTGAAAATTGGGGACTACAACTTTTTTAGCCACAGGAAGAACGCTATTGCTTTTGGTGAAAATCGGTTCAGATTTGGATATAGCTCCCATATATATTTTCGTCCGATTTCACGTATTTGCTGCACCAAACACGCTATATACGTCCAATTTTTATGAAATTTTGAATGTGTGACTGAATTTTGACTACAAATAAGTGTGCAAAATTATATTGAAATCGGTCCGGATTTGGATATAGCACCCATATATATTTTCGGCCGATTTAACGTATTTCCTGTACCACACACGCTATATATGTCCGATTTCGATGAAATTTGGAATGTGTGACTGGATTCAGTCCAGAAATAAATGAGCCAAATTATATCGAAATCGGTTCCGATTTGGATATAGCTCCCATATATATGTTCGCCCGATTTCACGATTTTTTTTTGCCGATTTCACGTATTTTCTGTACCAAACACGCTATTTATTTCCGATTTCGATGAAATTTGGAATGTGTGACTGAATTCAGTCTAGAAATAAATGTGCCAAATTATATCGCAATCGGTTCAGATTTGGATATAGCACCCATATATATTTTCGGCCGATTTCTTGTATTTTCTGCTCCAAACACGATATATAAGTCCGATTTCAATGATATTTGGAATGTGTGACTGAATTCGCTCTGGAAATAAATGTGCCAAATTACATATATCAAAATCGGTTAAGATCTTGATATAGCTCCGATTTATATTTTACATATTCACAGTGGTGTAGGGTATCATATAGTCGGCCCCGCCCGAATTTGATCCTTTCCTTACTGGTTTAAAAATATATCTTTGTGATTATTCAAATTCAAAACTTTTAATAATACCACTTAAAATAAAAATTCATTTGCGATTATGATCTACGGCAATGACAAATATAAATCAGATAAAGTTATCATTGCCTCACAAATTACATTTTAAAATTGTTTTGAAAAATTGATTTTATATTCATTGTCTTATTTTCAATATAAATTAAAATTGGCAAACATTTATAAATGACAGTAATGTTAGTGCGACATAAAACGGGTTTAGTTAATTGTGAATATGTGTTAAATATTTTGCAAGATATGACATTTATTTGACCTCCTACTTATCAACTGCTACATTAGAGCATTGTCGTCCTTTAGTATTGTTGAGGTTACGAAGTTTTTCGGCAAATCACACACACACGACCCGAACGCAAAGAAAGAGCGGGCAAGAGAGAGCATATGTTTTGATTTGTTTTTGTTTTGTAGCTTGCGTGCATACAAACTTACTAACACACTGTCATAAATTGCCAATGTTTTTAATACATTCACATTTTTGTCTGCTCTCTTCTTGGTCGGCACTGCATTAGAGGCAAGTACATAAGTAAGTCATGCAAACTAATTAACGCAACATAAAACATTTAATTAACCCCTTGGTGTAGAATCCCAGCAAAATGTTCGATGCCAAAGATGCAATTCAATCATGGGTGCAAGTGAGTTGGCATGTCATTTTTTAGGATCTTCATCGATGAATTTTATATGAACGTGGACCCCAAAAGATGTTATTCATTTTTGGATCCAAAGCATGTCATTTACACCAATGCTTTGGCATGTCATTTTCACCAACCCTTTGCAATGACATTATTATTACGACGAGAATTTTAACAACGTTGGTTGTGATTTCGAGTCTCCGACAACATCAAGCCTATTGTAAATAATTAATCTTATATATTTAGAAAAAAAATGTATAAATAAAAACACAAAATTCATCTCTATTGGATCGATGGAATGGGTTCAAATGCTGATGAAAATATCGGATCTTTCACGACTTCTTTTGCATGGGTTCAAAAGCTGATGAAAATAACGAATCTTTCACGACTTCCTTTGCATTGAATCAAATGCTAGTGAAAAGATCGGATCTTTCACGACTTCGTTTGAACCAATGCAAAAGATGCCATGAAATCACGTCATCGCATGAAACCCCTTCCTTCAAATTTTGCTGGGATGGGATGTAGCCCAAAGCACGTGTTTTGATACAGGTATTCCGCGGAATGTGTGCAATTCATTGCAAAATATAACAAATAAAATGCATTTATTACATTGTGTAACAAAATGGAGGTGAAAGTCTTCGGGAAGAAAGGCCTTGGCGAGTATATTAAAAATGACGAAGGACAGATTCGCCGTGAGTAGGACTTCCGCGTTATGGCGTGATGAAGTTTTTGCTAGAGACCCTGTAAGCCATCAGGAATTAGCATTATATCTTTGTTCACTGTTGCTTTAGCTTATTTTTGAGATGCCATGTCAAATCGAATGAGGATTATTTTCGTAGAATACTTCGACCTTCTAACTCGCTTCCTTCAATGTCCTTTTCGTCCTTTTTTATGAAAATGTTTGGAATTTATTGTTGTTTTGTCCACATAATAAGTTTATATTGAAAATTATTTTGCAGAAAGGCCCATATTAATTTACATAAGCCGACTTATGTTGTTTTGTTTGAAAATCACAGATTTGTTCGAATTAAAATATTATTTATTTGCAACACACATACAATATTCTATGTGTAAATTCACATTGAACAATTTGTTTTCAAAAAAAAGTTTTCAATACATTACTCCTTTGTTTGGTTCAACTAGAACCGTGAAAATAAAATGCCATTCCACATCACCAGTACCTACAATATCGGCTTTGTAAAATCCCTCTTGGAGATATGGGGGAAATGCAGATTGTTCAAATTGACATTTTTCCAGAACATACGTTTTCTTTTCTAATGGTGGTTCGAATTTACCCTCAAATACTGGCATATTAGAGCAATCTTTTAAAGTCTCCATGGCATAGTCCTTATAAAAAGTATTGAAATATTCGTATATATGTATACGAGGTGTTTGCAGGGCAATCGGTTTGAAATCTTTGCCATTTTCACTGCGATATGTATGAGTTTCAATCTAGAATAGAATTATTCAATGTTGCAATAAAGATAACAATTCTGTAACGCTTACCATATTAGAATCACCCTCAACAAAATCGACATTTATTGTAAACGATCCCGAAGCAGCATACACACCACGACTTATACGTTCCACTTTAAACTCTCCAAAGCTAAACTTATCCAAGTCGGAGGTAGAGGTTTCAATGGTTTTCAATTCATATGTCCAGGTTTGCTATTTAAAAAAGGAGGCACCAAACGGATGTATTAAAATCGAATGAGTTATGGCACAATATATTCAATCCATACCTTCGTTTCAAAAACTGACATTGCCCTTGGCACTGCAGAAAAAAATAGTAGAGCAAAGATCGGAGAATTTAGCCAAATGAATTTCATTTTTCTTTCACTTTCCATATTTGCTGTATTCATGCATGGATATTTATATATTTTTTAAAAAATATATCATTGTGGTTATTGAATTCAAAACTTTTAATAATACCACTTAAATTCAAATGATGAACATAAATCAGATAATATTATAATTGCCTCACAAATTACACTTTAAAATTGTTTTGAAAACTAGATTTTATATTCATTGTTTTATTTTCAATATACATATGTAAATTAAAATTGTCAAACATTTATAAATGACAGTAAGGTTATTATCCTTTCAGATCTCGCCACAGATCTTCATCAGTTCCCTTGTTTCTTGTTTTTCAACAAGAAACTTTTTATACCCAAGTGTCAATTGCCCGCTCAATTAGATACGTGTGCAAAGAAACACTCTGATCGAGTGTTGTTTTAATAAGATATTAAAACAACGACTATGGGATTAAGCCTGACTATTTTGAAAAACAAAATAGAAGTCATCCCAAATAAAAAAAGGCCAACCCTCCTAATTGTGAGACCGGGCACCGTCGTAATGTTGTTTATTGCTGTAGTAAACAGCAAGAAACAAGAAAAAACACATAACTAATTTGTTGGTATTGCAACAAATTAGTTATGTGTTTTTTCGTCGAGAATCGACGAACGCATAGCAGTGGGAAAGATTTGGTTTTGTTTGCAAGTGAAGTTGCTCGAGTTTAGGTAGTGCCAAAGAAATTCTCGATCAGAGTGTTTCTTTGCACACGTATCTAATTGAGCGAGCAATTGACACTTGGGTATAAAAAGTTTCTTGTTGAAAACCAAGAAACAAGGGAACTGATGAAGATCTGTGGCGAGATCTGAAACTATAGTCTTCCCTGCCTTACCCCTTGGTAAATATCGCCAATTTTTCCCACTAATAAATTAAAGTTGTTTTAGTAAAATATTAATACAACGACTATGGGATTAAGCCTGACTATTTTGAAAAACAAAATAGAAGTCATCCCGTCATCCCAAATTAAAAAACGCCAAACCTCCAAAAGTTTTAATTTCATTCCAAGATTTATTCGCCTTCCTCTGTTCTTCTAAAACTTGCCGTCTCCACGTTACCACAGGTCTACCCCTACGGCGGCTGCCTTGCGGGTTCTACTCAAGGGATTCTTTGGCAATATTTGGCAGTATTTCTTGTTTCCTCAGTGTGTGACCAATCTATCGCCATTTCCTTAGTGTCATTTCCTCGACCATTGGGTTTTGGTTGCACCTTTCATAAAGGGATTGGTTCGTAATCACATTAGGCCAATGTATTCTTACAATTCTTCTTAAGCATCTATTGACGAATGCCTGGAGTGACTTAGCTGTTCTTAATGACATGTTCGATGTTTCGCATCCGCACAATAGGACTGACTTTACATTTGAGTTGAATAGCCGTATTATTGTACTACGTCCGATTTCCGATGATCTCCATATATTGTTGAGTGTACCGAATGCTTGTTTTGCATTTCGCATGCGGCCATTTATATCTGCTCCAGAGCCTCCAGTCGACGTTAACAGATAAATTCTTTTACTTCTTCCAAAGGGGTGTTGTCCAACGGTAATGGTGTTGTGTCCTCTCTGCGCATACTCCTGCACTTGGTTTATTTGATGTTGTATGTCCGTCCGTCCATTAAAATTGTAATAAACACTCTAGGCCTCAATTATGGACCGATCGTCACAAAATTTTGTTGGGAGGTCAAGTTCCGACCAGAAGAGGCCCCATTATTTGTTGGTGATAGTCGTAAAATGTGAAATGAACCAAAAACAAAGTTGTTATCTTATTTTTCAGATACTCTGGAAGTCGCAATGATGATTTGATGGGCGCGAAATTTTAACAAGTTTTGGGGTTACGACAAAGAAGAAGCTTGTAATTTAAAATGATGATCTAATAATAATATAACCCGCTAATTAATGGACTGAAACTGTTGTGTGAAGATTGGTAAAATTTTTAGTATAATGGCTATATCATTCTGCCGGGGAGATATGTTGCATCCCCATAAGATATAGTTAGAAGAGGAACTCTTGATCTTTCCATTGATGCCAAATACGTTGGTATACATGGTCAGGTAACAGAGCTTCAGCCAAATATATACCGGATTCACGCTAGAGGACGCATTTATAGTTCAATATCGACAACATTTCCCACGACGCACATTGGGGCAAGATTCCAAAAAACGGAGATTAATTCAGGGAAGCATTCGAGTGATCTAATGTTTATATTTTTCGAAGGTTTACACTGCAATCAATATAACGGAACACAGTTTTGGTGCAAATTGAGGGATTGGAGAGGTATATTCGAAGCCCTCATAAATGGCTACCATAAAAACTATGAAGTGTTTTTACGGTTTTGCCTACATTTCTTATTTGATGAATCTAAAATTTTCTAATATAATATACGAGGGCGGTTCGGAAAGAGAATAGTTAGTTTTTCAAAAATATTTTTATTTTTCAATATAATCTCCTGAAACTTCAATACACTTAGTCCAACGCTTTTCTAGCAATTCTATCCCTTGATTAAAATAGTTTTCCTCAAGGTCTTCAAAATAGTGGTTTACAACTGTAATTGCATCTTCATTTGAGGTAAAACGCTTGCCAGCAAGGATTTTTTTTAGATTTAGAACAAGTAAAAGTCACTGGGAGCTAAATCAGGAGAATAATGTGGGTGGTCAAGCAACTCCTACTTTAATTCGTTGATTTTAGCCATTGTTAAAACACTCCTGTGCGCTGGTGCGTTGTCTTGATGAAAAAAAATTTATTTGTGTTGTAAGCCAGGAAGTTTTTCTCGAATTTGTACATTTAATTGATCCAAAAGGTTGCAATAGTACTCTGTATTTATTGTTTTACCCTTTTGCAGATAGTCAATCAATAAAATACCTTTGAAGTCCCAAAAAACCGTTGCCACAACCTTACCAGCCGATTGAATTGATTTTGCCTTCTTTGGGGCACTTCCTACAGCTTCAGTTCATTGTTTGGATTATTCTTTTGTCTCTGGAGTATAGTGGTGGATCCATGTCTCATCAACAGTTATGAAACGGCACTTAAAATCCATTTTATTTCGCTTAAAACGATCCAAAGAAGCTTGAGAAATATTCATCTTATGCGTTTTTGATCAACTGTTAACAAATGCGGCACCCATCTTGCAGAAAGCTTTTTCATCTGTGGTTCTTCATGCAAAATTAAATGGACTCGATCATTTGAGATGCCCATGTAATTAGCAATTTCACGCACTTTTATTCGTCGATCATTTAATACCATATCATGCACTTTGGCTACAATTTCTGTTGTTGTTGCTGTTTTTGGACGTCCACTACGTGGTTCATCTTCAATGCTTGTACGACCACGTTTAAATTCAGCAACCCAATTTTTTTAATATTTAATGACAGCACGCATTTCTAATTTTTCCATTGCAAAAAAATTGCAGATGCGTCTTTTTTGAACACCTGTTTCTATATGAAGGAGTTGCCAGATCGAAACAAAATTTAACATGTGTTCATAACAGAGATGGAAGTTTCCAAAACACTTAACTTTTTTCTGTTTATACCGCGCTTTTTGTGCTAGGCTAAGAAGTTTCCGAATTGCCCTCGTATGAAAAAACCATTTACTTAATTTTTGTACAATGGCGAACTAAAAATTGTAGTGTTCTGACTGCGATTCCATAAAAAATTGTAGGGCACCATGTTTCGAAACCAATGAACGCAAACAAACAAAACGATTCCCGTACCAATCAGACAAAGTCACAAACTTTTCAGTTTCTCTGAATCGTTTCGCTCTCAAAACAAAACCACAAACTTTTCAATGCAAAAATTCGAAAACCGTACGATTACTGAAATGTACAACGGCTATGCTTTGCCGAGTTGTTTCAGTCACCACCCAAACAAAAAGAATTTTTGGCAAACATTTGCGAAATGATCCATGCCACATTCAGACACACACACATTTGAATGCTTAACAACCCAGCAAACCAATCGTACAGATATCGTAACGAAATCGGAACAAAATTCGGACCTTACGTCCGATATCTGATCCGAAATCCTAACGATATCTTAACGAAAGTTGTATGAAGTGGTTGACATAATTTCGGAACGAAATGTCGGAGCGAAATCGGATTTCCATTTTTTGTGCAATCACACTACAGGTCGGAATTTTGATCAGATCCTCATGAAGTTTTCCTATTGATGGTTGGCGTACATCCCACTTTTCCATTTTTTTATTTGAGTTGTACTGACGATGCACTTAAATGCGTTTCAACAAAATTGATCTGTATTAAAGAAGACGTTCAGAGCAAAGGCGCTAAGCTATCCCAATTTTAATATTTTAAATTTTACCAGTCAAAAGCTTCTGCAGAGGGGTAGTGGTGTAGGGTATCAGATAGTCGGCCCCGATCCGACTATAGCCTTGGCTCACTTGTTTTATAGTAGTGTGTGTGTTGACAAGGATGGGTATATAAAATATGTCTTGTATGTGAGTATGACATTGTATGTTCAAGGAACACCATAGATCAGCTCAGTCGACCGTAGCACTGTGGTCGCAAAGTCTTATTTTTGGTACCAAATGTGTTCATATCTACTAATAACATGTTAAATTTCTCTAAAATAAATTTGTTATGTATTACTCTTTAAAAATAGCATCAAAAAAGAGAAATTTGAACAGGTTGAATTTCAAGTGAATTCAGTGCAAAAGTAAGGTGAAAGTAAAATATTAATATCAAACTAAATGAAATTATTTTGACCAAACTTAATTCGAATATTGAAAAACAATGTATTACCTTAATTTGTAGGCAGTTTTGTGTTTGTTAATTTTTGGGATTCATTATTGAATACGTGTGTTGACTGAAGGACTTTTGTGATATCATCTCTTCAGTATAATTAAATTTCATGTAAAGTTTTAGTTATGTTCCCCCTTTTTCCCCCAACGATTTTTTTAGAAGATAAATAGTAGTCTATAGATTCTATTTTCAAAATATTAGCTGCTATTTTCCGCAACTTTGGAACTTATTCCCAAAATACTAAGGGAACCTTTCAGGACGTTTTTGTAATTTTTTTCAAATGTCCAGGTGTTACATTTCAGTTTTTAAATATATAGAAGAGACATTGTGCGGTTCAGTTATATGAAAGATACGTCAAAATGTGGTCCTCAATGTAAAATTTTGAAAATGCAGCCATTTTGATTGATTATTACGGCTAGAACCCTAAAAATACCGAAAATTGGGCGGTACCGATTTATGGGGACAACATCAAAGGGTGGATCAACATTAATCGATAATTTTCTCGTGATAGCCTACCTCCAGCAAAGATTAAGTGGCATTTCGGCCATTTCGAATTGATAATTCAAATAAAACCTTCAAAATTCCGAAATTTGGGGGGTACCATTATATGGGGACCCTATCAAAACGTGGACCCAATTAAAAAAAATTGTAAGAAGGTTTTCTAACGCTAGGGTACCGTTCTATGGGGGCTATACCTAAAGTTGGACCTATGTTAAATTTTGTTTTTTGCTTCAATTTATATGTGTTGCTAAACTAGCCTTTACTGCAATTTTCGTATTGATATCTGCACAGGAAGTGTTTTTGGCAAGTTCGACCACAGTGCGTCCTGAAATCATAGGCACCAGCACACTATCTCTGAGATCCACTAAATTGTCAGCAGCTGCTTAGTTAACCTCCAGTACGTTTACTGTGATATTTTCACTATTCTCAAACTGGACAGGCTTCGTTAGCACTTAGCTATGCATGTCCGGATGCAGGCGGCATTTCAACTTTCATGTTATCACATCGGAATCCTACAATAAACATTTATTATATCTGTCTAATTCTATAACCAGATTGCATACATGAGGTATAAATGAGCCAATTACCACATGTAGATTTAAATCAAATACAGGCATGCAATTATATACAAATAAGAATAGAAAAAAAAACTTGTAAAATATTTAAATTGTTTATCAACAAAAAAAAAGCTCGCTTGGGTATTTCTATAAATTGGATAATTAGTATAAATTAGCCGTTAATTCGACATTTGTTAAAGTTGTTTTTAACTAAAATGAAATTTACCACGGGAATAGCGGCAATTATTGTGCTGTTGGTGTCATCAAAACTAATGAAGACCAAGGGATCCTTAATACTAAAGGTGACAGGATATCGCATTATAATATGTAGCAATAGATTAAGAATTTCATTTCTCTTCGCTATTTTAGCAAACATGGACCTATGAGCTGAAGTCGGTTGAATCTCATACTGATAATTCAGATTTAGTGGGGTTCTCTGATTGGAAAATTGATCGCATTAGCCGTGGTCAATATGCTATCTCCGGTAGTATATCAGTAAATATCGATATTGTTGATGGCGATGATAATGAGGTTAATATTTCGATCGAGTACACAAATTCGGAATTAATAAAAATGTTTTACTTCTTTAGGTTGAATTTAAATCATATCGCAGTGAAAATGGTGTCAAGGAATACAAACCACTACCATTCGTGGTAGCACGTCAACATTTGTATAAATACCTCAATACATATTACAAGGATTTTGTTATGGAGTCCCTAAGCAAATGTTCGAATTTACCGGCATTTGAGGATAAATTTGAACCACCTTTGCAAAAGATAACTTACACCCTAGATAAATGCCAATTTAATAAGGAGGATTTCCCACAACATCTGCAGGATGGTTTCTACAAAATTGTTATGAATGGTTTTGGTCCTGCTAATTGGGGACTAATTTTCGTAGTCGAAGTACAAAATGATATATAAGTTCTGAAATATGTATGTAAATTGATGAGGTGTTGGTTTAAAATAAAAATTATTGTGATTGTTAAGGGACCTCAACATTTCCTTTTTTCTATTCTTCTATTCTACATTTGATTAAATATTTGGCCGGGGCGACTTGTGTGGAAGGAAAAAAAAAAACGTAAAAAAAACGTAAAACGTAAAAACGCGTTTCTGATTCCTGGGATTGCAGTGAGCAAAAAAGTCCACTGGACCATATGAAAATTGAGCCTCCCGATTTTGACTTGAAGTTTTATATTGACGTTTTTTGGATATTTTGGCATATAACAGCCCAACCATTGACAATATAAGAAACCCAGATTTTCACTACTTTTACCGTTATAAAATAATAAAACAAAGTGAACCAAATGAATCGAAGGTATTTTCGTTGTCCATGGACCCCAACACTATAGAATTTTGTAACAGAACGCTTGAATATTTTTCTGGTCAACATTTGTAGCACGGTGTCATTTATCGATATTTTCCGAAAAATGTGCACTTTCTTAAGGCCTGAAGGAGCATTCCAATACTTTTGCGATGTACTAGAGAGTTCTTAATTATTGTCTTGGCTACAACTTTGGTCTTTGTGTTGGATCGCAAATATCAATGGTTTGGCTGTTATATGCCAAAATATACAAAAAAAAAGGCCAATAAAAAACTTCAAATCAAAATCGGGTGGATCGATTTTCTTAGTAGACATATGGTCCAGTGGACTTTTTTGCTCAGTTCAATCCCAGGAATCCGAAACGTGAAGGGCCCATTGAGGTTTTCAAATCGCCCCGGCCTATTACATATACTTCTAAATCTGAGTCCTTTAAAAAATTAGCAGACATGAGTAGATAGATGACTGAGTGACTGAAAATAAACATACAAAAATAAATGCCGTGAAACATGACATTAGTCTGGTTGTGGGTATGTAGTTAGTCGCAGGTAGATAAAAGACTGACAACAATTCGCATAGAACCTAAATTCTTTGACACTAGCAGCAGATGATGAGCAGACCGTAGATATATTTTACGAGTGCCTAGAAAAAACATACAGCCGATTTCCTTACTTACTTGAACTAAACAGAACGTTTTGTTCCATAGACCGAACTAGGAATAAATTTCCAAAGGCACCGATTTTCTGCTTTACTTCTCCAATTTTGAATGCCATGTTTTGTGATGTCCTCTTCAACTTGGCCAACTTTTTAACCATCTTGTTGACAGGGCCATGCCAATAGAATCGTTGTAGCTCGATACGGTTTACTATATCGATGTCGGACGGCTGTGGACGAAAATCGAAAAATGTTATGATAACTTTTGTATATGTTTACGTTTCCTTCTTACAAAAAAAAACATCAGATGCGACGAATCTGCAAGAATTTTGTCTTTATCTGCATCCATAATGAAGTTATAGCTCTTTAAATATGAAAAATATTTCCCAGGTAATCTAAAGTGACAGGGTGATGTAGGGGATGGAAGATACCAAGCAACGGTTCTGACCGGCTTTAACATGGCAAAGCCCAGGATTTATCTTGGTCCCTCTTTCATGTCAAGTGGACATTGACCTCCCCGTGGTGTCACCTGGGGAACTGCCTGTGTCACCCGTTAAAGATAGTGAGCTAACATGTGCCGCGCGTTCACCCA
Organism: Musca autumnalis; assembly: GCF_047663935.1. Classification (NCBI taxonomy): domain Eukaryota; kingdom Metazoa; phylum Arthropoda; class Insecta; order Diptera; family Muscidae; genus Musca; species Musca autumnalis. The sequence continues at coordinate 160,673,837 of NW_027411866.1, read as the reverse complement.
AAAGAACGTTAAATACTTCGGTTTGGGCGTCGGAAAAGCAGCCTACTATGAAAAAACGAAAGAAAAGAAAAACAAACCCCTCTAAAGTTGGCGAATCCCGTAAACGTTTTAAGGACCATGATCTGCGAATCTGCACCTGGAATGTTCGCACTCTTTATAGAGAAGGTGCAGTCTTGGATTGGCAGATGTACATAAAAAGTACAAGGCCGACATTACTGCCATACAGGAAATAAGATGGATTGAGAAAGACGTCACAACAACATCTAAAGGTGGCGCACTGTATTATAGCTGCCATGACGTAAAGCATGAGTTTGGTTGCGGATTCGTAGTTAGTCGGAGGCTAAAACATCTGGTCTCCAGCTTCACCCCAGTGAATGAAAGACTCGCTGCAATTCGATTTAAAGCAAAATTCTTCAACATCAGCTTTATTTGCGCTCATGCTCCCACAACGACGAACAGACCAAAGATATATTTTACGAGCGCTTAGAAGAAACTTTAAAATTATACTAGGCGATTTTAATGTCAAAATTGGAAAGGAGAATATCTTTGGCCCAACAGTCGGGAAATTCAGTCTGCACAGTGAAACATCTGACAATGGTATGAGGCTGATAGACTTTGCAGCTGCAAAGAACATGGTAGTTAGCAGTACCAGATTTAAGCATCTCGATATTCATAAGGGCACCTGGCTGCCTCCAGGCCAAAGAACAAGTAATCAAATTGATCATGTTGATAGATGGAAGACATTCATCGAGCGTGGACCACTACCTTGTTGCAGCAAAGTCACGTACCCGTCTAAGCGTTGCAAATAAAGCATGAACAGATACAACGCGGAAGTTGGACATCGGTAAGCTGCGAACACAACAGATAGCCACAGCATATTCCACTCAACTAGCCCAATTGCTTAATGAAAGCACAGATAATACCGATAATATATCAGCACAATGGCAAAATATTGTCCATTCAATGCAAACAGCCGCAAAATCCATACTTGGATACCAGAGACCTCCACCAAGCAAACCATGTTATGACCAGGAGTGTCGTGCTGCTACCGAAGGAAAAAATACGGCATATAGGGCTACTATACAATCAGTAGCAACGCGCAGCGCACGAGAGAGGTATGGGGAGAAAAGGATATAGGAGAAACGTCTTTTCCGCAGGAAAAAGAGAGAAATGGAAATGTAGAGAAATCGAGATGTACAGGAGCCACACTGAAGTCCGAAAGTTCTACCAACGAGTAAAACATTAAAATGCTGGCTTTGGTACAGACGCATCCTCCTGTAGAGACCAGCAAGGTAATTTGGTAACTGATACAGATAGTGTACTAAGGTTATGGAAAGATCATTTTTCAAACTGTTGGTATCCGATAGTAGCGATGATGGTAGAAGATGGTATTGAATGTATACCACCCGGCCAAGATGAGGTAAAGACAGCAATAAACCGGCTGATGGCTTGCCAGTCGAGTTGTTCAAAACCGGAGGCGACACGCTGATAAGGCGTATGCATCAGCTAGTTAGCACCATCTGGCAGGAAGAACGCGTACCCGGCGATTGGAACGTGAACATCCTATGTCCAGTCCACAAGAAGGAAGATAAGAATGTGTGCTTCAATTACTGGGGTAGAAGTCTTCTCCCTATTGCATATAAAAGAGTATATTGCATATTGTGTCAGATAATAAAGCCTATGGTCAATGAAATTTTTGGACCCTATCAGTGCGGCTTTAGACCTGGCAAATCCACCACTGACCAGATATTTACCTTGAGACAAATCCTGGAAAAGACCGAAGAAATGCAGATCGACACCTTCCATCTTTTCGTCGATTATAAAGCAGCCTTCGACAGCCCTATACGTTCAAAGCTGTTCCAAGCCATGTCTGATTTTGATATTCCTGCAAAGCTCATTCGGCTTTGTAGAATGACATTAACTGATACTCGGTCCTCGGTTAAAATAGGAAAGAACCTCTCCGAAGAGTTTATTACCAAAAGAGGTTTCAGACAAGGAGACGGCCTGTCGTGTGATCTTTTCAACATCCTGCTGGAGAAGGTCATACGAGACGCGAAGATCAAAAGAAGTGGAACAATACACACGAACAGCCATATGGAACTTGCTTATGCCTATGACATTGACGTCATGGGTCGATCGGTAAAGGAAGTAACTGACACCTTTGCATAAGTCGAAATGGAATCTTCTAAAGTGGGTCTGGCGGTAAACAGCGAGAAGACCAAGTTGATGGTGTCGACGCGCAATGCGTCCATAGAGATCGAGCCAACTGTTGACGTTAGTTGCTATAATTTTGAGGTAGTAAAGGACTTCGTCTACCTCGGCACCGCCGTAAACACAAGCAACAACATCAGAAGTTAAATACAAAGAAGAATAGTGTTGGCCAACAGATGCTTCTTCGGTCTGAGTAAGCAGTTTAGGAATAAAGCCACATCTCGTCAAACAAAAACAACGCTTTACAAAACACTGATACTACCCGTGCTGATGTATGGTTCCGAAGCCTGGGTATTTGCGCAGGTGCTTGGTGTGTTTGAGATACAAATTCTTCGAAAGATCTGTGAACCAATCTGCGTTGACGGTGAATATCGACATCGTATGAACTACGAGCTGTATCTGCTATACAACGACATCAGTATATCATAAGAATGAGCGATGATGAACCCGCTAAAAAGGCGTATAAATACTATAAATATAAATAAAATATAAATTTACTTGTGAACATTTTCATCCGATAATTTTTTCAATTTTTCACGCCAAGAGTACATCGATTAAAAATAAATCTTTGTATGTCGATAAACGACCATCCTATAGCACTATGAAAAACTGGTTTAATGAATTCAATCGTGGCCGACACTCGTCAAAAAACGAAGTTTGTAAGGGTCGTCCAAAACGGCCAGAAAAAATTAAGTCGTGTGTGAACGGATAATCCATGATCGCCATGTTATATACCGTGAGATAGAGGCATCCTTGGAAATTTATTCCACCAACTAACATTTGGCGGCAAAAATGGTGTTTTACTCGTTGGATCACGTGTTGATCGGTGCCAGAAATTTCGTAAAAAATACGATCGCGGTGCTTCAAAAGACGGATCATGTAATTATGCGTATAGCTTCCGATAATTTTCTTCTGCAATGTATGAAATTATACCGATGGCAGTTTAAATACTAAATTTCAGTCATATCGGTAGTATATTGAGGCCACAACTTTCAAAATACCGAAAATCGGGAGGTACCGTCCTATCGGGCTTATCTGAGGATGTCGACCTATACCGGCAAATTCCGGGTGGAATGTTTCATACTCCTATCAAAGACTTACTACCAAATATCAGCTATTTCAGTGGGGAATTGAGGCTGCAACCTTCAAAAATCGGGAGCTACTGTTCAATGGGGGACAAATTTAAAGTGGAATGTTTTATACCCCCAACGAAGACTAACTACCAAATGTGAGTCATTTCGATGGGATATTGAGCACACAACCTTCAACATACCGAAAATCGGGAGGTACCATTCTATGGGGGCCATATGTACACATGGACCTATGCCGATAATTTCAGGTGAAACATTTTGCACCCCAAGCTAAGACTGAATACAAAACTTCACAAATTTCGGTGGGATATTGAAGACACGACCTTCAAAATACCGAAAATCAGGAGGGACTGTTCTTTAGGGGCTATATGAAGACGTGGACCTATACCGACAAATTTCAGGTGGAAGTTTTATACCCTCAACGAATACTAAGTACCAATTTGCAGCCATTTCGGTGTTATAATAAGGCTAAAACCTTCAAGATACCGAAAATCGGGCGGTACCGTTCTATGGGGGCTATATGACCAATTACGACCAATTTCAGGTGGATAATTGTATACCCTCACCAAATTTCAGGAATTTCAGTGTTATAATAAGGCTAAAACCTTCATGATACCGAAAATCGGAAAATCGGCCCGATACCGATAAATTTCTGGGAGAAAGTTTTGTATCCCAAAGGACGACTAAATATCAAAGTTCACCCATTTTGGTAGGATAATATAGCTAAAACCTTGAAAACACCGAAAATCGGAAGATATTGTCCTATGGGGCTATATCAAAACGTGGACCTATATGAAAATTGTTTATACCCTCAGCATGTATGCTAACGAGGGCATAAATACTTTCATACGGGCAAAATACTTACTTACTTAGTTGGCCCATTACAGAACATTTGTTCCATAGACCGAACTAAGAAAAGATCTCCATTCCTCTCTGTTTTTCGCTTGACTTTTTGGAATACCGCGCCTTTTCATTTCTTCATCCACTTGTATGCTCCATCGAAGCTTAGGCCTGCCGATTCTGCGTGCACCGCCATGTGGCATGTATTCATACGCCTTTTTAGCGGGTTCATCATCGCTCATTCTTATGATATGGCCTAGCCAACGCAATCGTTGCATCTCGATACGTTCATGTCTTTGTATAGCTGATATAGCTCGTGGTTCATACGAAGTCGATATTCACCGTCAACGCAAATCGGCCCGTAGATCTTTCGAAGAATTTTCCTTTCAAACACACTAAGCACTGCCTTATCTGCTTGCGCAAGTAAGCATACTTCGGAGCCATACATTAGCACGGGCAGTATCAGCGTTTTGTATAGTGTTATTTTTGTTTGACGAGATGTGGCTTTCTTTTTAAATTGCTTACTTAAACCATAGTAGCATCTGTTGGCCAATACAATTCTTCTTCTTATTTCACAACTGATGTTGTTTGTTGTGTTTATGGCAGTGCCAAGGTAGACGAAGTCTTTAACTACCTCAAAATTGTAGGTACCAACTTCCTCAGTTGGTCCGAGCTCTATGGACGCTTTGCGCGTCGACACCATCAATTTGGTCTTTTCGCCGTTTACCGCCAGACCCACTTTCGCAGATTCTGCTTCGACCTTCCTAAAGGTATCAGTTACTTCCTCTACTGATCGTCCCATGATGTCTATGTCATCAGCATAAGCAAGAAACATGTGGCTATTGGTGTAAATTGTGCCATTTCTTTTGACATTTGCATCTCGTATTACCTTTTCAAGCAAAATGTTGAATAGGTCACACGAAAGGCTGTCTCCTTGTCTGAAACCTCTTTTGGTACAAAATTCTTCGGAGAGGTTCTTTCCAATTCTAACTGAGGACCTAGTATCAGTTAAAGTCATCTTACAAAGCCGGATGAGCTTTGCGGGGATACCAAATTCAGACACTGCATGGAATACCTTTGAACGCAGCGGGCTGTCGAATGCTGCTTTATAATCGACAAAAAGGTGAAATGTGTCGATCTGCATCTCTTGGGTCTTCTCTAGGATTTGCCGCAGGGTAAATATCTGGTCAATGGTGGACTTGCCAGGTCGAAAGCCACATTGGTCCAATTATTTCGTTGACCATTGGCTTTAGTCGTTCGCACAATATCCCTGACACTATCTTATAGGCAATAGGGAGAAGACTTATGCCTCTATAGTTGGAGCATACAGTCTTATCTCCTTTCTTGTGGACGGAACAAAGGATGCTCAGGTTCCAATCATTGGGTACGCGTTCTTCCTGCCAGATGGTGCTAACTAGCTGATGCATACACCTTATCAGCGCGTCGACTCCGGCTCGGCTGGTAAGCCATCGGCTCATGCTGCCTTATTATTCTTCAGCCGGTTGATTGCTGTTTTTACCTAATCTTGGCCGGGCGGTATACATTCTATACCATCTTCTGGAATTGGATCTGTGGTATCATCGTCTTCGCTACTATTGGATACCAGCAGATTGGAGAAATGTTCCTTTCATATTCTGAGCACGCTATCTGTATCTGTTACCAGATTACCTTGCTGGTCTCTACAGGAGGATGTGCCTGTACCAAAGCCCTCTGTTTGATGTTTTACTCTTTGGTAGAATTTTCGGACTTCATTCTGGCTCCTGTACATCTCGATTTTTTCACACTCCCGCTTTTCCATTTCTCTCTTTTCCTTGCGAAAAAGACGCTTCTCTTCTCTCCTTTTCTCCCGATATCACTCTCGCGTGCTACGCGTTGCTACTGATTGTAAAGTAGCTCTATATGCCGCATTTTTTTCTTCGGTAGCAGCACGACACTTCTGGTCATACCATGAATTCCTTTGTGGAGGTCTCTGGAATCCAAGTATGGATTTTGCGGCTGTTTGCATGGAGTGGGCAATATTTTGCCATTGTGTTGTTATGTTATCGGGACAAGGAGTGCTCGCGTTAGTTGAGTGTCTTCGGTAGCAGCACGACACTTCTGGTCATACCATGAATTCCTTTGTGGAGGTCTCTGGAATCCAAGTATGGATTTTGCGGCTGTTTGCATGGAGTGGGCAATATTTTGCCATTGTGTTGTTATGTTATCGGGACAAGGAGTGCTCGCGTTAGTTGAGTGGAATATGCTGTGGCTATCTGTTGTGTTTGCAGCCTATCGATGTCCAACTCCCGTGTTGTGTCTGTTCGTGCTTTATTTGCAACGTTTAGACGGGTACGTACCTTTGCTGCAACAAGGTAGTGGTCCGAATCAATGTTTGCGCCTCGGAACGATCGTACATCCAACACGCTGGATGAATGTCTTCCATCTATCACAACATGATCAATTTGATTACTTGTTCTTTGATCTGGAGACAGCCAGGAGCCCTTATGTATACCGAGATAATTAAATCTGGTACTGCTAACTACCATGTTTTTTGCAGCTGCAAAGTCTATCAGCCGCATACCATTGTCAGATGTTTCACTTTGGCCAAAGATATTCTCCTTTCCAATTTTGGCATTAAAATCGCCTAGAATGATTTTAATGTCATGGGCAGGGCAACGGTCATATGTTTCTTCTAAGCGCTCGTAAAATATATCTTTGGTCTGTTCGTCCTTTTCTTCAGTGGGAGCATGAGAGCAAATGAAGCTGATGTTGAAGAATTTAGCTTTTATTCGAATTGCAGCAAGTCTGTCATTCACTGGGGTGAAGGTGGATACCAGATGTTTTAGTCTCCGACCAACTACAAATCCGCAACCAAACTCATGCTTTACGTCATGGCAGTTATAATACGGTGCGTCACCTTTAGGTGTTGTTGTGACGCCTTTCCCAATACATCGTATTTCCTGTATGGCAGTAATACGGGCAAAATATGCCTCATCGAAATAATGGTTTTAGACCTAAAGTATGTTTGCACGAAATCCGTTTCAGACAATTTGGATTTGATTTAAGCATGTCCGTTTGTCTGTCTGGCTGGAGCGCACGATAACTCTCGAACGAATCAACCGATTCGGTCTAAAATGTGGCTTTCGTAATATTTTGTCCAAACATAGTTTAAGTTCGAAGATGGGTTATATCGGTCCACTCCTTCCTCTACCTCCCTTCAAAAAAATTCGGAAATTTTCGGAACATTTGTGCGCACGATAACTCTTGAAAGGAGTAACCGATTTGGTCCATACTGTGCACATCGTGAATTTTATACCAGTCAGTCAAGTCCTTCCGGTACCTCCCACACAAAATTTCGGAAAAGTTCAGTTTAGCACCTGTTCTTGAATCGCTTTGATTTTTGTTGTAACAACTTGTATTCACAGCCCCCCATATAAGGGTACAAGTTTCATCAAGGGCAAGTCCATACTTCCTGAGAAAATAAACTGAAAGTTGGAAAAAAACCATTATGGCACCGTCTGTAGTTGTTGGAACGCAAGAGAACTCTCGAACGGATCTGCCGATTTGGTTGAAAATTTGGCTTTCGTAATAATTTGCCCAACCTTAGTTTAAGTTCGAAGATAAGCCACTCCTCCAGGTACCACCCCCACAAAAGTTCAAAAATGTTCGGAAAAAATGTGTTTCAGACAATTTGGAGTCGATTTAGCAATGTCCGTCCGTCTGTCTGTCTGGCTGGAGCGCACGATAACTCTCGAATGGATCAACCGATTCGGTCTAAAATTTGGCTTTTGTAATATTAAGTCCAAACTTAGTTTAAGTTCGAAGATAAGCCATATCGGTCCACTCCTTCAGGTACCACCCCCACAAAAGTTCAAAAATGTTCGGTAAAATTGAAGGGAGTGACCGATGTGGTTCATTCTTTGCACATCCTAATATATCTACCAGATATAGATCAGGTTCGAATATGCAATATATTTGTCTACTCCTTCGGATACCTCCCACACAAAATTAAGGATAAGGTCACTTTAAGACCTGCTCTCGAATCACTTTGATTTTTGTTGAAGCTACTTGCATTCGCGACGGTATATGTTTTTTCAGGGGCAAGTCCATATTTCTTGAGAAAACAGCCCGAAAGGTGCCACCATATGTGGCTGCCGGAGAGCACTCTCGAATTTTTCAACCCATTTGGTCCAACATTTGGCCTTCGTCATATTTTGTCCAAACTTAGTTTCATGGGATAATACCGGTTCACAACTTCCGGTACTTCTCCCCAATATATTAAAAATTTCACTAAAACGGTAGGACGATATCTCTTGAACGGGGTAACCAATTTGGTCCAAACGTTGAATTTCCTAATATTTTGTCAACATTTAGTTTAACTTCTAAAAAGCCTATATGGATCCTCTCCTTAGGGCACCTCCCCCACAAAAGTTCAACATTAGTGTCTGAATGCAGTTAATTCCTAATTCACATTTTTGTCGGCAAGTTCAAATGTCCAAAAATGGGCCACAAAATTCGAAAGAGACCCTAAATTCATTCGATCTGTCCATAGATGAAAGTTTCAATTCACATTGGCTGAGGGTATATATCTGTCGGCAAAGTCGACTGACACTTTTTTACAAAATTACAACCAATTCGGTGGGCAAATGGGACAAATATTTTAGAAATTCCTTAAAACGACGACGAGTCGCGCGTCACTTTCTATGAGGGCTATACGAAAACGTGGACCTACATAGCCCCTTTTTCAATACCAAAAGTCCTACTTTCATACAATAGATTTTACCAAAATTTCATCCACCTACTTCTAACCGTTCGGACATTAGAGTGATTTCCACAGACGAACAGACGGATGGACATGGCTATACAGATTAGAATTACACGCTGATCAAGAATATATATAGTTATTTATGGTCTAAAATTATTATTTCAAGTAGTAACAAACGGAATGAAAGACAAACTTAATATACCCCCCTTAGTATGGTGGAGGATAAAAAAGAAAGACAGGCGTTATGTTCGGGTCGAACTATACCCTCCAACACATTAAACCTTGGATATAACTCTATTAGACCTACCCGCAAATATATTTATATAGGGATTGGACTAAAACTAGATATATTTTAAACACTTTCTGCATGCAGGTTCCCCAACCAAAAGGTATCAAAAATCGGTATTGCAGCCGATATTCTTAAAAATTAGGCTAAGATCTTTGAAGTACTGAAAATCTTGCGATACCAAAAACAATGACCATTCTCTGTGGTTTTAATTCGAGGATATACCATATCGCCCAGTCAAAATAGACATTGAAATAGCAAAAATTCCCACAATTTTGGTGGGGAGCTTGGGTTTGCCATTAGAAGCAAGATCCTAAAAGTCCCTATCGATTCCAGGTGTGCAAAAAAAGTTATTCAGGGCCAAAGGTAAAATTTTAAAGGATTTTTTTAGGTTTTCGGATTTATTTTTTGAAAACGGTTGAAGGAACCATTCTTGAGATATAGCCGTTCTAAAAAAACACATGGTTTTTATGCACTTATAAGGGAAATATGTACATATTCAGACGAACCGGCTACAATAACCGAAGTAATCGGGTCTGTCCCCCAAAAAAATATATGATTCCTTGAAGAGCGAAATTATATCTATCTTTAAAAAATCCAACAAAACCGGAGCGTGTTTAGTAGAGTTATTCCATGTTAGAGTCATTTTATTCAAAAATAGTCCATTTAACCCACATGTGTAATCGAAAGCCCAATGCAAACGACCCCAACGAAAACTCTCCGATTTTTTTAAAGTTTTGTCCGAAGGTATGATTTGTTGCGCTGATTACGGAAAAATATAATTTTCAGTGGCAGCGGTTATTCGACCCGAAAGGCCAGATTTAAAAACCCGGTTAGACCCTGTTCTACTGAACCGATTACTGCAAATTGGATATCGTTTGAAAGCTTATGGAAATACCTAACACATAGTGTGGTTATTTTAACCGCTTCACCTCATAATGTACTTACGCGGCTAATTTTTAATTTGACATTTAGATCGCGATATCTCGAAAATGGTAAGTCATTTTTACAAATCATAAAAAACATTCTTGTAGACAATTGCTAAAAATCTACAACTTTTACTTTAGCCGGTTTTTGCTCAGTCTTATCGTTTTTTGAGAAAAATTAAAAAAGAAACTGAATACTGCCTCCAAAAATGACCTTTGACCCCGAATTAATTTTTTTGCACACATGGGATCGATGGGGACGTTTAGGACTTTGCTTCTAATGGTAAACCCTAGCTCTCCACCACAATTCAGCTTTGTGGGAATTTTTGATATTTCCCCATATACGCATGTCTATTTTGGCTGAGCTAATAACGTGGTATTTGATTTAAAATTTCAAAATACTGAAAACAGGGCAAAGCTTTTGTTTGGCGACTGTAACGAATGTTGTCCGATAAGTTTATATTCAAATCTTAATATCCGAGGAATTATATTTTATACTCTGTACAAATTTGAAATTGTATCCTAAATATTATCAGCTATCTCTATTGAATTTATATATACTACACTTTGTGCCAATATTTCATGTAAAATCAACTAATAACAACCTCTAAAATAGCTTTACGTAGCGCTACACAACATTTTAAATTTTCATGATTTTTGTCAAGTTGGGCCCCCACCGAAATGAAATTCTGCGTACGTCCCTGATTCAGAGCTACATATCAACACATATATACATACATATGTATGTATTTTCCCACAACATCCCCGAAGGGACAAGGAAGAGCTGATTACCCCATGTAGATATTATTCAAACATAGTCATGCAATTTTAAACAAAAAAAAAATCAACAAAAAGATTGTAAAATAATTAACTAATCAACAATAAATATCGCTAGGGTTTTCTATAAATTGGGTAATTAATATAACTTAACAGTTATCAAGTTAATTGGACACATGTTACAGTTGGTTTTGACTAAAATGGAATTTACCCCGGGAATAGCGGCAATTATTGTGCTATTGGTGTCATCAAAACTAATAGAGACCAAGGAATATTTGTCATTAAAGGTAAGGATAAGAATATCAAATTACAGATTAAGAATTTCATTTCTCTCTGTTATGTTAGCAAACATGGACCTATGAGTTGAAATCGGTTGAAACCTATTCTGAAAATTCAGATTTATTGAAGTTCACTAATTGGAAAGTTGATCGCATAAGCCGTGGTGTATTTGCTGTCTCCGGAAGTTTTATTTTGAATATGGACATTGTTGAAGGCGATGATAATAAGGTTGATATTTGGATGGAGTCTGAAAAAAATTTAATTTTTAACTTCTTTAGGTTGAATTTAAAATGTATCGTAGTGAAAATGGTGTTAAGGAATATAAACCATTGTCATTTGGAGTACAACGTCAACATTTGTATAAATACATGAATACATTTTACAAGGATCTTATTATGGAGTCTCTAAGCAAATGTTCTAATTTACCAGTATTTGAGGATAAATATGAACCACCATTGCAACAGATGACTTACACATTAAACAAATGCCAAATCGACCAGGAGGGTTTCCCACAATATATACAGGATGGTTTTTACAAAACAGTTATTAATGGCTTTGGTCCTACTAATTGGAGTGTAATTAGCATACTCGAAATACAAAATAATAAATAAGTTCTGAAATATGTAGATTGTTATGGTGTTTGGTGTAAAATAAAAATTATTGCGATTGTTAAGGGACCTCAACATTTCCTTTGTCCTATTCTTCTATTCTGTATTTGATTAAATCGGCTTCCAAATCTGAGTCCTTTAAGAAAGCATAGATGGGTGCTCGGATAGTGGAATGCCCAACAGACATGGGTAGATGAGTGACAGCTAATCAAACATATAAAAATAAATTCCATGAAACATGACATCAGTCTGGTTTTGGGTTTGTAGTTACACAGTGTGAGGACGAAAATCGTTCCTCATTTCCGGCCACACAAACTGCCAGCCTTGTAATGGGATAACTTTGTACATTGCATTATTTTTGTTTGGAATTATTTTTAATTTGAATTATTTTTTTTTTTTTATTAAAGCCTTGCTCAACACTACATATAATGTGTCATTATTGCTAAACAGTGTGAGGGAACCTACAGGTACAGTTGAGCCCAAAACACATAGCTTGGGGTCGATCGTTTTTTTTTTGTCATTGGCAACCAGTTCCCGTTACTCGAAACACACGTCATCCAATGGACATGAGAGTTTCAAACATGGTCTCGTTATCCGAGAGGCCACGTGGTGTGAATAGTAACAGAGAGGCAGCGTCGGGAAGGCTGTTGGAAAAAAACCTGGAAAGCAATACCGATGCCATAAAAGCTAGTGAGAAATTACAGTGGGGATCAGTCGTGTACCAGCAGCGGACGAGTTACTACCAGTCGCGGCACCAACGGAGGTCAGTTGACCCAGTGAAACAATGAGTGGAAGTGCGAATAGTGTCCGGTTAACATATCGAAATTTGTTAAATTTTCCCGCGAGTCTTTGAGTCGACGTGTCCATTGAATTCAACGTATCTAAAATTGTTAAACTTTTCCGCGAGTCTTAGAGCCGACGAGGCCAACGACTATAATATATAGAACTTATCGAAACGCATACCCAACCTAGGCTGGAAATTTCGAAGCCCACCTGAACGCGAGACATCGAAGTGCCCCCGTCGACACCGACGAAACTCCCACCCTTCTTAAACAGCGCCGGCAGTCGGACGTTACCGACTACGCCCAACCTCGAGAGCCGTAGTACAACAAGCCGTCCCGTAACCGAGCCTAAGCCACGACCAAGTTCCACCTAGCGTGCATATCCCAGCAACCGGAGGTAACTTGTCATTACAACAGATAAAAATACAGCATTTTATGAATAGTGTTCATAATGTCTTGCCAAGGTTCAAATTTCTACATTTCATGAACGCCTTTCATAAAGCAAACAAATACTGGTTTCTTCTGAAAGATTGAAAAAAAAAGTTTGACAGTTTTTAGCCTAAGACTACTCAGGACAGTTTGACATACGACCATGTGTTGGTATGCCCGAAAGTTGCAAAAAAAACCTTATGGCACCGTCTGCAGTTGTTGCAACGCAAGACAACTCTCGAACGGATCTGCGGATTCGGTTGAAAATTTGGCTTTCGAACTGTTCAACCTATTTTGTCCAAAATTTGGCCTTTGTCATATTTTGTCCACACTTAGTTTCATGGGATAATACCGGTCCACAACTTTCGGTACTTCTCCCCAATATTTAAAAAAAAATCGCTAAAACGGTAGGACTATATCTCTTGAACGGGGTAACCAATTTAGCCTAAGCTTGGAATTTCATACAATTTTGTCAAAATTTAGTTTAACTTCTAAAATGGCCCATATCGGTCCTCTCCTTAGGGCACCTCCCCCACAAAAGTTCAACATTTGTGTCTGAGTGCAGTTTATTCCTAATTCACATTTTTGTCGGCAAGTTCAAATGCCCAAAAAGGGGCCACAACATTCGAAAGAGATCCTAAATTCATTCGATCTGTGCGTAGATGAAGGTTTCAATTCACATTGGCTGAGGGTATATATCTGTCGGCAAAGCCGACTGACACTTTTTTACTTGTTGGTAGAAATGTTTCTTAGCCTCTGAAAACACAAAATACAAAATTACAACCAATTCGGTGGGCAAATGGGACAAATATTTTAAAAATTCCTTAAAACGACGACGAGTCGCGCGTCACTTTCTATGAGGGCTATACGAAAACGTGGACCTACATAGCCCCTTTTTCAATACCAAAAGTCCTACTTTCATACAATAGATTTTACCAAAATTGCATCCACCTATTTCTATCCGTTCGGACCTTAGAGTGATTTCCACAGACGGATGGACATGGCTATATAGATTAGAATTACACGCTGATCAAGAATATATATAGTTTGTAGGGTCTAAAATTATTATTTCAAGTAGTTACAAACGGAATGACAAACTTAATATACCCCCCTTAGTATGGTGGAGGATAAAAAAGAAAGACAGGCGTTATGTTCGGGTCGAACTATACCCTCCAACACATTAAACCTTGGATATAACTCTATTAGACCTACCCGCAAATATATTTATATAGGGATTGGACTAAAACTAGATATATTTTAAACACATTCTGCATGTAGGTTCCCCAACCAAAAGGAGTCAAAAATCGGTATTGCAGCCGATATTCTTAAAAATTAGGCTAAGATCTTTGAAGTACTGAAAATCTTGAGATACCAAAAACAATGACCATTCCCTGTGGTTTTAATTCGAGGATATACCATATAGCCCAGTCAAAATAGATATTGAAATAGCCAAAATTCCCACAAAGCTGAATTTTGGTGGGGAGCTTGGGTTTGCTATTAGTTATTCAGGGTCAAAAGTAAAATTTTAAGGGTTTTTTAGGTTTTCGGATTTATTTTTTGAAAACGATTGATCTAATCAGAAAGTGACTAAAGTAAATATTTTAGACAGAAATATTATCTACAAGTTTAGTCGTTATAATTTTTCCTAGAAGGAACCATATAGCCGCTCTAAAAAATACATGGCTTTTATGCACTTATAAGGGAAATATGTACATATTCAGACGAACGGGCTAAAATAACCGAAACAAGTAAAAAAGTGTCAGTCGGCTTTGCCGACAGATATATACCCTCAGCTAATGTGAAGCGAAACTTTTACCTCCGGACAGATCGAATGTATTTAAGGCCTCTTCAGAATTTTGTGGCCCTTCTTGGACATTTGAACTTGCCGACAAAAATGTGGAATAGGAATTAACTGCACTAAGACACAAATGTTGAACTTTTGTAGGGCAGGTACCATTAGGGAGGACCGATATGGTCCATTTTGGAAGTTAAACTAAATTTTGATAAAATATTGGAGATCCAAAGTTTCGAACAAATTGGTTGCCCCATTCAAGTGATATCGTCCTAGCATTTTAGTGACATTTTTCAAATATTGGGGACAGGGACGTACGCAGGATTTCATTTCGGGGGGGGCCCAACTTGACCAAAAATCATGAAAAATTCAAATGTTGTGTAGCGTTACGTAAAGCTATTTTAAGGGGTTATGGCCACTTATAAGCATGATAAAAGCCATTTTCATGCATTTTTTTATACAATTTTTTATTTATTTTTTTTAATCTTACGTACATGTTTTTACTAAAGCAGTTTGCGGTACCCACTGTACTTTGAAAAAGAATAAACCGATCAGCATATATTTTTGTGGGATCATTACGAACCTAATAATATTGTCCATTATCGAAAAGGAATTAAAAAAATCAATTTTTAAAAATTTTGAACAGTTTAAATAAAAATTTCGATTTTAACAAAAACAAAACACTGTACAAAATTGATATTTTTTCTGACTCCGTCAGCAGTTTTTTTAAAGACTCTCTCGGTTAAGCACATTATTTATGTGTACAATAGCTCCACAAAAACATATAAAGTGCCACTTCGAGGAAAAGACGTTTTTAGTTTCTATGCTACATACAAAACCCAATAAATGTTTCCCTTCGAAAGCTCATATCTCGTTAAATTTTTGTCCGATGGACTAGAAATTTTGGTACATATTCTATTCTATATTTTATATGAAACAATGGTACAAAGTATATAAATTCAATAGAAAGAATTCATAATATTTAGTCACAATTTACATTAGGCGAGTTTACTTGCGGCAAGTCTCAGTTTGTAGGAGAGACACGTTAGGGGTATGGAAGTAGAAAAACATTGCTCGTACCAGCAATTTTCAGGCAATTCCTTTTATATTTTTCGTTTTTGACATTATTTTCATTGTTTTGAAAACAAAACTTCCAGAAACAGAATTGCCTGTATAAACGCAAGAGGCAAGTTTAAAAGAGAACGAGAAAAATTGCCGCATGAAAAATCGTTTAATGTTAATTGGGACTAAGGATACAATTTTAAATATTTACAGGGTAGGATATTTAGAATTGAAAATAGACAATATCGGGCCACGTTCGGTTAAGTCGCCATGTAAAATTTATTGAAGTATATTGAAGTTTTTAATCATACAGGTCCACGTTATGGCCGTTGTCTTTGCTATAGAAAGATTTTCACTATTTCGATGATCTTAGCCTAATTTTTAAGAACATCGGCTGTCGTTGCGTTGATATGTTTCCAAATGATAGCATTAAGAAAAATTTAACAGTTTTGGAGATATGTATACAAATTATAGAATTTTTAGATATATTATAAAATTTATTTTTTTTTCATTTCTCCAAATATTTTATTTTGTCACTTATCTACAAATTTGCTGCAGAAGAAGATTTGCATTGGTTAGAGATATAGCCCCGAGTTGTTTAAAAAGTCGATATTTAACAATGTTTAGATGGGGCCATAAAATCCAAGCTGTATCTGACTCAACAAAACGGAACTAGGGCTTTTGTACTTTGAGTCTGTACTTTCAAAAAATTCTCTCTTCAAATTATTTGCACAAGATTACTTTGAAAATGTTGCACAGTGTTATTTACCGAAAGAGATAGATTCTGATACGAGGATTACTTTTACTTTTAATATAATGTTACAAAAGAAGCGTTATAATTTGTTTTCTTAATTGTACGATTAGAAGTTTTTGGGCTCGATGACAAACACATTGATGGACTTAGTTCTATATAGTTTTTACAAATAACAATCGATCCTTATTGAACCCCACATAACTATTCACTAATAATTATTTGAGAGACACTCCTCTCGATAGTTACCGCGCCCATAAACTTTTTAGTTGGCCACCGTAGTATTTAGAGCTTTGTCAGGAAGCATAAACTTGTCCACCAAAAGTAGGATATCGCTGTAAACAAAACTACAAAATGTCCAAAGACTCATCGAACAGTCTTTAAACTGCAGTTATGTTAGACTTGTATAAGAGACCTGAAGATGTTGTCCAAACATATTCTTTATATACTTTATATACTTTTGGAAGTAATCATGCGAACCATATGAGGTTCGATTTTAGACCGAATCGGTTAGTCCCTTCGACCATTTTAGTGAACATTTTTGAACTTTTATGGCGGAGGTACCGATATGACTTAAATTTAATTTGGACAAAACATTACGAGATCCATAACTTGGACCGAGAGTTATCATGAGTTCCAACCTGCCAGACAAACAGAGATACAGACGGACGGACGGTGGTAAGTACTTCCATCTTGCCTGAAACGAATATCGTCCAAACATATGTGAAGTCTTAAATCATTATTTTAATGAAATCTATTTGTATCGTATCCTAGTGTAGTAATCTAAAGTCTGAGGTCACAATTATACTCCGGTGATGATAAGTAAAAAATCAAGTGACGCACAAAAATTCATTTGTCTTCATTATTTTCTCATACTGTTTAGCAGCAAATTTGTCTAAAACAGAATAACAAAATTATAGCGATGCAGTGAAACAAATTTCTAATTGGCTTTCAATATGTAGTCCACGAAGGACCGACCCTATATACATTTTATTCAATAGATTTTTTTATATATTTCCATTCCCACATGTAGTATATTCATTAAGGAATTAGCATTTGATAGTGGTATGATATGACATGAAGAAGTAATTCAGGTTTCATTGGAAGTTTCTCTCAAAAACAGCTTACAAACAAAAATTTTTAAAATATTTTCTTACAAAACTTGTTAATGGTGTACATTTTCTGTTCAGAAACATAAGAAAATATAAGTTTTAATTTGAAATCTTCAAATGTACAAACATTTTTATGAGAAAAAAAAATAACTAGTTACAGTAGCTTCATAAATTTTGTTCGACCAAACCATTTCGGGGGGGGGCCCGGGCCCCCCGTGCCCCCCCCCTGCGTACGTCCCTGATTGGGGATATGTATCGAAAGTTGTGGGCCGGTATTGCCCATGAACTAAGCTTGGATATGACGAAGACCAAATGTTGGACCAAATCGGTTGAACAGTTCGAGAGTTATCGTGCTCTCCGACCGCCATAGGGGTTTTTTTATACCTTTCGGGCTGTTTTCCCAAGAAATATGGACTTGCCCCTGAAACAACTTTTACCGTCGTAATGGAGGTAGAGAATGCAAATCGCTTCAACAAAAATCAAAGTGATTCGAAAGCAGGTCTTAAAGTGAACTTATCCGAAATTTTGTGTGAGAGGTACCAGAAGGAGTAGACAAATGTAGTCCATATTCAAACCTGATAGATATATAGATAACATCGGTCACTCCCTTCAGGAGTTATCGTACGCAAAATTTTTCCGAACATTTTTGAAGTTTTGTGGGGGAGGTACCTGAAGGAATGGACCGATATAGCCCATTTCGAATTTAAACTATGTTTTGATAAAATATTGCGAAGGCCAAATTTTGGACCGAATCGACAGATCCGTTAGAGAGTTATCTTGCGCTCCAACCACTACACAAGGTGTCATAGGGGCTTTTTGCAACTTTCCGGCCATTTTCTCAGGAAGTATGGTATTGCCCCTGATGAAACTTGTACCGTCGTATGGGGGGAAGTGAATACAAGTTGTCGCAACAAAAATCAAAGCGACTCGAGAGCAGGTCCTAAACTGAACTTATCCGAAATTTTGTGTGGGAGGTACCCGAAGGAGTGGGCCGATTGAGTCCATATTGAAACCTCATCTAAGTCTGGTAGAAATTTCACGATGTACAAAGTATGGACCAAATCGGTTACTCCCTGCAAGAGTTATCATGCCCACAAATTTTCCGAACATTTTGGAACTTTTGTGGGGGAGGTGCCGGAAGGAGTGAACCGATATAGCTCATCTTCGAACTTAAACTAAGTTTGGACATAATATTACGAAAGCCAAAATTTGAACCGAATCGGTTCATCCGTTCGAGAGTTATCGTGCGCACCAGCCAGACAGACAGACAGACAGACGGACGGACATTGCTAAATCAACTCCAAATTGTCTGAAACACATTTCGTCCAAACATACTTGGGGTCTAAAACCATTATTTCGATGAGGCACATTTTGCCCGTATGAAAGTGTATATACCCTTTCTAGCCTAAAGGCTGAGGGTATAATCACTAAAACGGTAGGACGATATCTCTTGAACGGGGTAACCAATTTACCCTAAGCTTGGAATTTCATAAAATGTTGTCAAAACTTAGTTTAACTTCTAAAATGGCCCATATCGGTCCTCTCCTTAGGGCACCTCCCCCACAAAAGTTCAACATTTGTGTCTGAGTGCAGTTTATTCCTAATTCACATTTTTGTCGGCAAGTTCAAATGTCCAAAAAGGGGCCACAAAATTCGAAAGAGATCCTAAATTCGTTCGATCTGTCCGTAGATGAAGGTTTCAATTCACATTGGCTGAGGGTATATATATGTCGGCAAAGCCGACTGACACTTTTTTACTTGCTGGTAGAAATGTTTCTTAGCCTCTGAAAATACAAAATTACAACCAATTCGGTGGGCAAATGGGACAAATATTTTAGAAATTCCTTAAAACGACGACGAGTCGCGCGTCGCTTTCTATGAGGGCTATACGAAAACGTGGACCTACATAGCCCCTTTTTCAATACCAAAAGTCCTACTTTCATACAATAGATTTTACCAAAATTGCATCCATCTATTTCTATCCGTTCGGACCTTAGAGTGATTTCCACAGACGGATGGACATGGCTATATAGATTAGAATTACACGCTGATCAAGAATATATAGTTTGTAGGGTCAAAACTTATTATTTCAAGTAGTTACAAACGGAATGGCAAACTTAATATACCCCCCATAGTATGGTAGAGGGTATAAAAAAGAAAGTCGGGCGTTATGTTCGTGCCGAACTATACCCTCCAACACATTAAACTTTGGATATAACTCTATTAGACCTACCTGCAAATAGATTTATATAGGGATTGGACTAAAACTAGATATATTTTAAACACTTTCTGCATGCAGGTTCCCCAAACAAAAGGAATCAAAAATCGGTATTGCAGCCGATATTCTTAAAAATTAGGCTAAGATCTTTGAAGTACTGAAAATCTTGCGATACCAAAAACAATGACCATTCCCTGTGGTTTTAATTCGAGGATATACCATATAGCCCAGTCAAAATAGATATTGAAATAGCCAAAATTCCCACAAAGCTGAATTTTGGTGGGGAGCTTGGGTTTGCCATTCGAAGCAAGATCCAAAAAGTCTCAATCGATACCATGTGTGCCAAAAAAGTTATTTGGGGTCAAAGGTTAAATTTTAAGGGGTTTTTTAGGTTTTCGGATTTATTTTTCGAAAACGGTTGATCTCATCAAAAAGTGATTAAAGTAAATATTGTAGACAGAAATAGTATCTACAAGATTAGTCTTTATAATTTCTTCCTAGATGGAACCATTCTTGAGATATAGCGGTTCTAAAAAACACATGGCTTTTATGCACTTATAAGGGAAATATGTACATATTCAGACGAACCGGCTACAATTACCGAAGTAATCGGGTCTGTCTCCCAAAAAATATATGATTCCTTGAAGAGCGAAATTATGTCTATCTTTAAACAAAAATCCAACAAAACCGGAGCGTGTTTAGTACAGTTATTCCATGTTAGAGTCATTTTATGCAAAAATAGTCCATTTAACCCACATGTGTAATCGAAAGCCCAACGAGAACGATCCCAACGAAAACTTTCCGATTGTTTTGAAGTTTTGTCCGAAGGTAGGATTTGTTGTACTGATTACTGAAAAATATAATTTTCAGTGGCAGCGGTTATTCGACCCAAAGGCCAGATTTAAAAACCAGGTTAGACCCGGTTCTACTGAACCGATTACTGCAATACTTGATATCGTTTGAAAGCTTATGGAAATACCTAACACATAGTGTGGTTATTTTAACCGGTTCGTCTTATAATGTACTTACGCGGCTAATTTTTAATTTGACATTTAGATCGCGATATCTCGAAAATGGTAAGTCATTTTTGAAAATCATAAAGAACATTCTTGTAGACAATAGCTAAATCTACAACTTTTACTTTAGCCGGTTTTTGCTAAGTCTTACCGTGTTTGAGAAAAATTAAAAAAACTGAATAATGCCTCCAAAAATTACCTTTGACCCTGAATAACTTTTTTTGCACACATGGGATCGATGGGGACGTTTAGGACTTTGCTTCTAATGGTAAACCCTAGCTCTCCACCACAATTCAGCTTTGTGGGAATTTTTGATATTTCCCCCTTATACGCATGTCTATTTTGTCAAGGCTAATAACGTGGTATTTGATTTAAAATTTCAAAATACTGAAAACAGGGCAAAGCTTTTGTTTGTCGACTATACCGAATGTTGTCCGATAAGGAGGAATTATATTTTATACTCTGTACAAATTTGAAATTGTATCCTAAATATTGTCAGCTATCTCTATTAAATTTATATATACCACACTTTGTGTCAATATTTCATGTAAAATCAACTAATAACAACCTCTAAAATAGCTTTACGTAGCGCTACACAACATTTTAAATTTTCATCATTTTTGACAAGTTGCGCCCCCACCGAAATGAAATTCTGCGTACGTCCCTGATTCAGAGCTACATATCAACACATACATAAATACATATGTATTTTCCCACAACATCCCCGAAGGGACAAGGGAGAGCTGATTACCCCATGTAGATATTATTCAAACATTATCATGCAATTTTATACAAAAAAAAAAATCAACAACAAGGTTGTAAAATATTTAACTAATCAACAAAAAATATCGCTGGAGTTTTCTATAAATTGGGTAATTAATATAACTTAAGCGTTGGCAAGTTAATTGGACACATATGACAGTTGGTTTTGACTAAAATGGAATTTACCCCGGGAATAGCGGCAATTATTGTGTTATTGGTGTCATCAAAACTAATAAAGACCAAGGGACAGTTTTCATTAAAGGTAAGGATAAGAATATCAAATTACAGATTAAGAATTTCATTTCCCTCTGTTATGTTAGCAAACATGGACCTATGAGTTGAAATCGGTTGAAACCTCTTCTGAAAATTCAGATTTATTGAAGTTCAATAATTGGAAAATTGATCGCGTAAGACGTGGTGTATTTGCTGTCTCCGGAAGTTTTATTTTGAATATGGACATTGTTGAGGGCGATGATAATGAGGTTAATATTTGGATGGAGTCTAAAAAACTGAACAAAAATTTAATTTTTAACTTCTTTAGGTTGAATTTAAAATGTATCGTAGTGAAAATGGTGTCAAGGAATATAAACTATTGTCATTTGGAGTACAACGTCAACATTTGTATAAATACATGAATACATTTTACAAGGATCTTATTATGGAGTCTCTAAGCAAATGTTCTAATTTACCGGTATTTGAGGATGAATTTGAACCACCATTGCAAAAGACAACTTACACCTTAAACAAATGCCAATTCGACCAGGAGGGTTTCCCACAATATGTACAGGATGGTTTTTACAAAACAGTTATTAATGGCTTTGGTCCTACTAATTGGAGTGTAATTTGCATAGTCGAAATACAAAATAATTAATAAGTTCTGAAATATGTAGATTGTTATGGTGTTGGTATAAAATAAAACTTATTGCGATTGTTAAGGGACCTCAACATTTGCTTTGTTCTACTCTTCTATTCTTATTTGATTAAATCGGCTTCCAAATCTGAGTCCTTTAAGAAAGCATAGATGAGTGCTCGGATAGTGGAATGCCCAACAGACATGGGTAGATGAGTGACAGTTAATCAAACATATAAAAATAAATTCCATGAAACATGGCATCAGTCTGGTTGTGGGTTTGCAGTTACACAGTGTGAGGACGAAAATCGTTCTTCATTTTCGGCCACACAAAATGCCAGCCTTGTAATGGGATAACTTTGTACATTGCATTATTTTTGTTTGGAATTATGTTTTATTTGAATTATTATTTTTTGTTATTAAAGCCTCGCTCACCACTACATATAATGTGTCATTATTGCTAAACAGTGTGAGGGAACCTACAGGTATAGTTGAGGCCAAAACACATAGCTTGGGGTCCATCGTTTTTTTTTCATTGTCAACCAGTTCCCGGAAGATTATTATCTTATTATCTTAAAGCCTGACGTACAAATTAGTTCATGGTAATTACGTTTTTGGATTAACACAACAGAATAACTGGTGAATTGAATATTTGCTGATTGAATGATGCCAATTTCTAATGATGGATATTAATCTCTAAGATTCCATGGGTTCCATCAGATGAACTATGGGTTTTTGGTTAGGTTGGGTAATTGTCTCACATGAGAATCACACTCACTTTTCGGATTTTCCAAAAAACATCAGAACAAAAATATTTGCAAACAACTATCAGCACGTATCAACTAAGAACTTATCGATTTCTGTAAGTTGAAAAACATCATCACAGTTGCCTTTGAGTGATTGTTGTTGGAATTTATTACAAATTCCCTTGCGCGTGCCATTCGCTGTTTTTTTTTTTTTGTTTTGTTTATTGTTGAAGATTCAATCTCATTTGATTGCTTAACAACAATCACTCACAGGCAACTGTGATAATGTTTTTCAACTTACAGAACTCGATGAGTTCTGAGTTGATACGTGCTGATAGTTGTTTGTAAATATTTTTGTTCTGATGTTTTTTGGAAAAGCCGAAAAGTGAGTGTGATTCTCATTTATCTGAGAATACTAGACACTTAAAGAGTTCGGTTTTTCGCTAAAAAAGGCATCATTTCAAAAAGCTGAAAAGCCAATTGATAATTCCCTTCGCCGGGATGAAATCATGATATTGGTAGCGATCTGTAAAATTTTGCAACACTGTCAATTCGTTTTGAAAAACATTACTCTGTGTAATAGAGGGTAATAAATGAAGTTAAGCCATTGGAGGAATACTCCAGCTTAAGCAATCAAATGAGATTGAATCTTCAACAATAAACAAAACAAAGAGAAAAGTTTTTTTTTTAAATTAGCTCAAACTTGTAAACATTGTGAGTTAAAAAAAATAGTTTAAGATAGGTGTTCTCTATTCATTTGGTGGTTTTTATTGCAGATATGTGAAGATTGATGGCAGTATCAAAAAGGTTGTGAACAGAGTGACTTTATTGTCAAAAGTGGAGCTTTGGTAGCAGCAACAATTGCATGCAGTGTTATTATGGAATACATGTTTACGAAATGGAGATACAAGACAAAAGCAAATTTCACCTGATATGTATGTTAGCTATAGTGGTTGTAAATCTACAGCTAGATTATAATTTCTGTGATTTAATAACTATTTTAAAAATATTAGAAAATCATGAGAATTTAAAATGATTAATAAAATCGTGAATCGCCAACACCATATAATCTTGTCAACTGTGGAATTTATTATTTTGGTTGTATGATTTTGCTTGCATGGCAATTAAAGCAAAAGTTGAAGTTCAGGAGCGGCATAAATAGCACCGCTAGTTCGAGGTACTACTATAATTAATTATACCCTGAAAGTAAATAGGTACCTATACCTCCTTCTTTCGGCATCTGAAAACTGATTATGGCAAACATATTCAAGATCACAACTTTCCATTCTTCGCATACATAATTGTTGGGTTTAATAAAAAACGTACACCACACAATGTCATCGGCATAAGCAAGTAACATATGGCTGTTTGTATATATTTTGCCACTTCTTTTCATCTTCGCATCTCGAAAAACCTTTTCCAGCAGAACGTTGAAAAGATCACACGAGAGGCCATCACCTTGTCTGAAACCTCTTTTGGTACCAAACTCTTCAGAGAGGTTCTTTCCTATTTTAACTGACGATCGAGTATCAGCTAATGTCATTCTACAATGCCGGATGAGCTTTTTCCTCGAAAACGGTTTAAGAAAACAGTTTTTTGTTCTAGAACTGCAACTAACAAAGTTTTCAGCATCGAATTAATTTAATTTGATTGACAAATCTATAAGCTTTTTAAAGGTATACATATAAGTTTAATCGGTTACTTAAAACCGATTCAAAAATCGGCTCAAACATAGTTTAATTCTGAGCCAAGTCCGAATAAATGTCAAAAATGACAATGAAAACGGGACAAACTCGATTAGTTGTCAAAGAGAAACGTACCTAAAATCTTCTGAGCAACGTTTGGTACTTGTGGTACTTTCCCTACGGTTCAAGAAATAAAGGACGAAAAGGACATGAAAGAAGAAGACATGTCACCTCAAAATGAAGCTACAACAACGCCAAACAGAGATATGTAGCTATTTTACCAAGTATTATAGGGAAAAAATCAAAAACTTCATCGCGCGATATCTCAGAAACTTGACCTATGGCGAAAATTTCCTTTTGGGTTCTTAGTATACTCATCAAGGGCTTTCATATTCAAAAGAAATTTTCCACCCCCAGACTTTGAGTCCCATTTGAGTTCCAGTGTAATCGACGAAAAGATGGAATGTGTCGATCTGCATTTCTTGGGTCTTTTCCAGGATTTGTCTCAAGGTAAATATCTGGTCAATGGTGGATTTACCCGGTCTAAAGCCGCACTTTTAGGGTCCAATAATTTCATTGAACATTTTTTAGTCCCCCACACAATATGCAAGATACTATTTTATATGCAATAGGGAGCAGACTTATGCCCCTGTAATTGGAACACACAGTGTTATCTCCCTTCTTGTGGACTGGATATAGGATGCTCACGTTCCGGGTACGCGTTCTTCCTGCCAGATTGTGCTAACTAGCTGATGCATACACCTTATCAGCGTGTCGACTCCGGTTTTGAGCAGCTCGGCTGGTAAGACATCGGCTCCTGCTGCCTTATTATTCTTTAGCCGACTTATTGCTGTCTTTACCTCATCTTGGCTGGGCAGTGTACATTCAATACCATCTTCTGGGATTGGATCTGTGGTATCTTCGCCATCATCGCTACTATCGGATACCAACAGTTTGGAGAAATGTTCTTTCCGTATCCTGAGCACACTATTCGTATCAGTTACCAAATTACCTTGCTGGTCTCTACAGGAGGATGTACCTGTACCAAAGCCATCAGTTTGATGTTTCACTCTTTGGTAGAACTTTCGGACTTCATTCTGGCTCCTGTACAACTCGATTTTTTCACACTCCTGTCTTTCCATTTCTATCTTTTTCCTGCGTAAAAGACAATTCTCCTCTCTCCTTTCCTCCCAATACCTCTCTCGTGCGCTACGCGTTGCTACTGATTGTAGAGCAGCCGTGTGCACGGGCATCCACTGGTGGCTGCAGTAAAATACTCTTATTTTTATTAATTCAACAAAACTCAGACGTTTAAGTATTTTTTGTAATTATTATTTAATAAATAATTTCATCCACGATTTTAGATTAAAACTCTGTTTTCACAATTAAAAAACAATTTAGAAAAACCATGAAAAACGGCAAATGTTAAATTCTTTTACATTCTCTTAAATTCTGCTTTGCTCACCATTGTTGTAGAGTAGCCCTATATGCCGCATTTTTCTCTTCGGTAGCAGCACGAAACTCATGGTCATACCACGGATTCCTTGGTGGATGATCAATTTGATTACTTGTTCTTTGATCGTGAGGCAGCCAGGTGCCCTTATGAATATCGAGATGCTTAAATCTGGTACTGCTAACTACCACGTTTTTTGCAGTTGCAAAGTCTATCAGCCTCATACCATTGTCAGATGTTTCACTGTGGAGACTGAATTTCCCGACAGTTGGGCCAAAGATATTCTCCTCTCCAATTTTGGCATTAAAATCGCCTAGAATAATGTTAATTTCATGGGCATGGAAGTTTCTTCAAAAGCTCGTAAAATATATCTTTGGTCTGTTCGTCCTTGTCTTCAGTCTGAGCATGAGCGCAAATAAAGCTGATGTTGAGGGTAAAACAAAGAAAGACAGGCGTTATGTTCGGGTCGAACTATACCCTCCAATACACTAAACCTTGGATATAACTCTATTAGACCCACCCGCAAACAGATTTATATAGGGATGCATGCAGGTTCCCCAACTAAAAGAAATCAAAAATGGGTATTGCAACCGATATTCGAAAGGCTAAGATCTTTGAAGTACTGAAAATCTTGCGATACCAAATACAATGACCATTCTCTGTGGTTTTAATTCGGGTATATACCATATAGCTCAGTCAAAATAGACATTGAAATGGCTAAATTCCCACAAAGCTGAATTTTTGGCATTAGAAGCAAGATCCTAAAAGTCCCTATCGATACCATGTGTGCAAAAAAAGTTATTCGGGGTCAAAGGTCAAATTTTAAAGGTTTTTTAGGTTTTCAGATTTATTTTTTGAAAACGGTTGATCTAATCAAAAAGTGACTAAAGTAAATATTGTGGACAGAAACATTATCTACAAGTTTAGTCTTTATAATTTTATCCTAGAAGGAACCATTCTTGAGATATAGCCGTTCTAAAAAACACATGGCTTTTATGCACTTATAAGGGAAATATGTACATATCCAAAAAAATATATGATTCCTTGAAATTATATCTATCTATCTTAAAAAAATCCAACAAAATCGGAGCGCGTTTAGTAGAGTTATTCCATGTTAGAGTCATTTTATGCAAAAATAGTCCATTTAACCCACATGTGTAATCGAAAGCCCAACGGGAACAACCCCAACAAAAACTCTCCGATTTTTTTTGAAGTTTTGTCCGAAGGTAGGATTTATTGCGCTGATTGAGGAAAAATGTAATTTTCAGTGGCAGCGGTTATTCGACCCGAAAGGCCAGATATAAAAACAGGGTTAGACCCGGTTCTACTGAACCGATCACTGCAAATTGGATATCGTTTGAAAGCTTATAGAAATACCTAACACATAGTGTGGTTATTTTAACCGGTTAGCCTCATAATGTATTTACATTTAGATAGCGATATCTCGAAAATTGTAAGTCAGTTTTAAAAATCACAAAGAACATTCTTGTAGACAATTGCTAAATCTACAACTTCTACTTTAGCCGGATTTTGCTAAGTCTTACCGTTTTTGAGGAAAATTAAAAAACTGAATAATGGCTCCAAAAATGACCTTTGACCCCGAATAACTTTTTTTGCACACATGGGATCGATGGGGACTTTAAGGACTTTGCTTCTAATAGTAAACCCTAGCTCTCCACCACAATTCAGCTTTGTCGGAATTTTTGATATTTCCCCCATATACGCATGTCTATTTTGACTGGGCTAATAAAGTGGTATTTGAATTAAAATTTCAAAATACTGAAAACAGGGCGGAGCTTTTGTTTGGTGACTATACCGAATGTTGTCCGATAAGTTTATATTCAACTCTTAATATCCGAGGACTTATATTTTATACTCTGTACAAATTTGAAATTGTATCCTAAATATTGTCAGCTATCTCTATTGAATTTGTATATACTATACTTTGTGTCAATATTTCATTTAAAATTTTCATGATTTTTGTCAAGTTGGGTCCCCACCGAAATGAAATTCTGCGTACGTCCTTGATTCAGAGCTACATATCAACACAAGCCGAACCGAAGGGTCAAGGGAGAACTGATTACCCCATGTAGATATTATTCAAACATTATCATGCAATTTTATACAAAAAAAAAATTGTAAAATATTTAACTAATCAACAATAAATATCGCTGGAGTTTTCTATAAATTGGGTAATTAATATAACTTAACCGTTGGCAAGTTAATTGGACGCGTGTGACAGTTGGTTTTGACTAAAATGGAATTTACCCCGGGAATAGCGGCAATTATTATGCTATTGGTGTCATCAAAACTAATAAAGACCAAGGAACATTTTTCATTAAAGGTAAGGATAAGAATATCAAATTACAGATTAAGAATTTCATTTCCCTCTGTTATGTTAGCAATCATGGACCTATGAGTTCAAATCGGTTGAAGCCTATTCTGAAAATTCAGATTTATTGAAGTTCAATAATTGGAAAGTTGATCGCATAAGACGTGGTGTATTTGCTCTCTCCGGAAGTATAATTTTGAATATGGACGTTGTTGAAGGCGATGATAACGAGGTTAATATTTGGAGCAAGTCTAAAACACTGAACAAAAATTAAATTCTTAACTTCTTTAGGCTGATTTTAGAATATATCGTAGTGAAAATGGCGTTAAGGAATATAAACCAATGCCATTTGGAGTACAACGTCAACATGTGTATAAATACATGAATACATTTTACAAGGAACTTATTATGGAGTCTCTAAGCAAATGTTCTAATTTTCCGGTATTTGAGGATAAATTTGAACCACCATTGCAAAAGAGAACCTACACCTTAAACCAATGCCAATTCAACCAGGAGGGTTTCCCACAATTTATACAGGATGGTTTTTACAAAACAGTTATTAATGGTTTTGGTCCTACTAAGTGGAGTGTAATTTTTATTACCGAAATACAAAATAATAAATAAGTTCTGAAATATGTAGATTTTTATGGTGTTGGTATAAAATAAAAAGTTATTGTGATTGTTAAGGGACCTCAACATTTCCGTTGTTATATTCTTCTATTCTATATTTGATTAAATATGCTTCCAAATCTGAGTCCTTTAAGAAAGCATAGCTGAGTGCTCGGATAGTGGAATGTCCAGCAGACGTGGGTAGATGAGTGACTGCTAATCAAACATACAATAATAAATGCCATGACACATGACATCAGACTGCTTGTGGGTTACACAGAAAAAATTACTGCATTTTAGGAATAGTGTTCATAATGTCTTGCCAAGGTTCAAATTTCTGCATTTCATGAACGCCTTTCATAAAGCAAACAAATACTGGTTTCTTATGAATGATTGAAAAAAAACAATTTTGGAGAGTTGTTGTTTTATTTTTATTGACTAACACAACCGCCACCAATCAGACCAGAGACAAATTTTGCTGCTTTTATAAAGCTTTTTTTATACCCTACACCACTATGTGGGGAGTGTATTATAAGTTGGTTTTGGCCAAAAAGTTTGTAACGCATCGAAATAATGGTCGTAGACCCATACTTATATATACCAAAACAAGTAAGAAGAGTTTATAGTCGGACGGAGCCGACCATGGGATACCCTATACCACTATCCCTGGACGATCGCTCTCCACGGAACTTCTTTTCAATAATTGTGAAAATTTAATTATCAAATATCAGAGATGTAATGTATAATACTTATGACCAAAACCAAAAAGTTATCTAGCATGCCAAAGACATTTTTGTAGCAGGAAAGGAAAATTTAGTTCACACAAAATAAAATGTAGTGAAACCCACTTATGTAGTACTACTACTTCCGTTGTTTAACCGCTACGTTATTGAAATTTTTACCAATTTCACACAAAAGTTCCAGTCCATTTAACCCGCTAAATATTATCTGGTTGGTTTGTACGCTTCTTCTTCATCATAAACTCAAACTTTGTTTAAAATTTTGGGGGTTATTATTTTGACCTACAGAGCCGCTACAAAATTGGTTAAAATGTTGTTTTTGGTCCATTTCATGCGCTGAACATTTCACGATCATCACCAAAAACTAATCATTTCTATTCTGGCCCGAACCCAACCTCCTTAAAAAATTCGTTACAATCGGTCCATAATTGCGGCCTTAAGCTTTTTTACAATTTCTAATGGATGGACACACATCGCTAAATCGCCTTATCTCGTCGAGATATGAATTTCGGCATAACAAATAAGGGGTCTAGGACGAATATTTCGTGGTGTTACATAAACTTTTGGAGAGACAATATGTAGCATGGGATAAAAATGTGGTTCTCTACACAGAACCCATTATATATTAGGCAGTAGGCCCGTTATCTAGCAAACACTTTATTAAAATTTACATCAGAGGAAAGGTCAGTAGTTTTTTTCCATATGTAGTCTACTTTGCGAAATATATATGTCCTCAAGGAATTAAAATATCGACCAAAAATAAAATTTTTATATTTTTCATTCAAAAGTAATGGTCCATTTCACCTGCTGAAGAATATCAGATCATCATTCAGAATTGTAGGCATCTCTTTCGACCTATACTCTTACCCGGTGCAAAATTTCGTGACTATTGATGTATAATTGCGACTTCTAGCGAGTTTATTATTACACTACAAACAAATAACGGAATATATTAGGCTGTAACTCTGTTATCTGATCATGCACACCAAAATAATTGGCATCAATTGAAGGGTCAAGCGTTCCACTTTCAAGTATATCTCACTTGTCCGCAATGTCACTTTCAGGAATTCAGATATAAGCTGTATATTAAAAATTTTCACACAAAAGTTTTGGTCCATTTAACCCTCTAAATATTATCCGATCACCATCTCAAATTGCAAGCTTCTCCTTTGTGATATACTCTTACCTTATTTAAAATTACGCGTTGATCGGACTATTATTGAGACCTACAGAGCCGCTAGAAAATTGGATAAATATTATGTTTTTGGTCCATTTCACCCGCTAAATATTTCACGATCATCACCAATAAGAATAGGGATCTATTCTGATCTGAACCCGACCTCCATACAAAATTTCGTGACGATCGGTCCATAATTGCGGCCTGGAGCGTGTTTACAATTTATAATGGACAGACGGACGGACGGACGGACGGACGGACGGAAGGACGGACGGACACACATCTCAAAATCGCTTTATCTCGTCGAGATATGAAGATTGGTATACCACATGGGTGGTCTCCGACGAATATTTCGCGGTGTTACATGAATTTTTACCAAAACAAACTTATAATACCCTTTTCCACATTGTGGTATAGGGTATAATGAATGTCTCGACGAGCTGAGTCGATCTGGCTATGTGTGTCCGTCCGTCAGTCCGTCCGTCTGTCCATCTAAACCTTGTAATCACGCTACAGGTCGCAATTTTGATCGGATCGTCACGAAATGTTAATGGATTTGGATGTTAATGGGGGTCCCGGACGGGAAGAAGCCTATTGATGTTGGTGATGGTCGGATAATATTTAGGGGTAGTAATGGGCAAAAAACTTATTTGGAGAAAAAGACAACGTTTTTTTCCTAAGCGAATATTTCAGCTTCAATATGGGGTATACCAAAAGCAGAACCTGGCCATGAAAGTAGAAAATATCGCCTTTCTAATGATGTAAAGTAGGTTCTCGTAGGTGATCAAACAACGAATATATCGCAATAGCCGCTAATAGAACCCAACTTTTTATTTTTGCGATTTTAACAATAATGACGAATATCACAGCTTCGGTTGGGGATCTTCCAAAAACAAAGTCCGACTATGAAAATAGAAAATCCCATCTTTACAGTGATGCAAAGTAGGTTGGCGTAGGTGGCCACATAACGGCAAAAATATATCTTTGCAACGTAGGTTGTCGTAGGTGGTCAAACAACAAAGATATCGCAATAGCCGCTAATAGAACACAACTTTTCATTTTTGCGATTTTAATAATAATGACAGCTTTGGTTCGGGACCTTCCAAAAGCAAAGTCTGACAATGAAAGTAAAAAATCCCATCATTACAATGATGTAAAGCAGATTGGCGTAGGTATCCAAATAACGGAGATATCGCAATAGTCGGTAATACATCCATTTTTCCACTTTTTTGGAAATCACGCTACAGGTCGCAATTTTAATTGGATCGTCACGAAATTTTGGGTGAATAAGACAAGAAGAAAACGTCATAGAAACCCACAGCAATTGTACTTTGGGAAGTACTTTCAATAGATGCACATTTCTAGAAATGTTAATTTTTCCTCCTTCGGTAAAGGACCTTGTGACGACAAACGAAATCTAAAAACTGATCGGAAACAGGTTCTTTTTCGTCAAAATCTCAACAAGTACCACTCGACTTTGCGGACAGGAATATACCCTGAGCCTGAAACTTTCATCTATAGACAGATCGAATAGCGGCTACACAGCCAAAATCCTTAAACCCAAAAACTATGCATTAGGAGATTTTCAGAAATTTGTTGCCATTTTCGGACGTATGAACTTGCAAGTGTTGCGGAGGAGGTATGGAGAAATGGACCGGACCGACATAGTTAATTTTGGGAGTTGATCTTATTTTGGTAGTCATTCCTTTTAAAAGATATTGCGCCCACCAGTCATTTTAGTTCGCCACAGTATAATTTTCACTTTGACCATTATGTCTGGAAATATGGACTTTCCCACGAAAAACATAATACCGCTCTAAACACCATGAATACTTTCGGACCATTTTCTCTGGAAGTATAGACTTGCCTCTGAAAAACTTGTACTGTAGTAATAGGGACCCGAGAACACTGAGCAGAGAATTCTTTTTATTTATTAATTTCTTTATTTCATATTTTTACTTATAACTAAATTATTATCATAAAGGAAGTGAAGCCAGGACCATTGAGGTCTTAAGCTTACACAGCTTATCCAGGGTGGTCTTAAACTGCACTTCGCAGAACATTTTTGAAATACTCTGCAGAAGTTTGCCGAAAGAGTAGATCGATTTGGCCCATCTTCGAAGTTGATCAAAATATCACGAATGCCAAATTTTGGACCGAATCGGTTTATCTGTTTTAGAATTATCGTGCTCTCCAGGCAGCTACCCAGACGAACGGACAAAGCTAAGTCGACTCCACGTTTTCTGAAACAGATTTCTTCCAAACACACTTTGGTCCTAAAGCCATTATTATTTCATTTTGGCTAAAGGCTGAGGGTATTAAAAATGTAGATTGGGAAAAATTGTGTTTATGAATTTTTGCTAAAAGAATGTATACAGTATAGACCTTGGATTGGGCGGTATAATTTCATTTTAAAAGAATTTAAGACTGGATTTCAGAGTTTCCTGATCAATTTATGAGAGGATCCACTATAGGAAACCAGAATTTATATAAGTGAAGACGATTGGACGCCAAAATTAGGCCATTGACAGATGCACGATTTGGCGACAGAATGTGTCATTTACATAACCGCGATTAGGTGCTAGAATTTCTTGATGGATAGCCTAACTGTTGCTCAGCATTAGTTCTCGGCCTTCAGAAATTCTTTGTGATGAGTAGACATCGGATTTTTGCTTATTTTTGGAAATTATAATGTTAAGATATTTGAAAATTAAATGTTATGATATTTCTAAGGTTTTCCATTGTATTCGATTTCTTTTGGTCTTACCGAAGTGATATCACTGAATTTCATAACATTCTCTGTAGATGTGAATTATTTGATAAATGATACGCCCAAATATATATGGGATTATGATATTTCTATTTCTAATAAATTCATTGTTTTGAGTATATATTAACTTTGACATATTGTCAAAAAAGTTCTAAAAACAAGATAAAAATGGCCAAGAAGTCTTACGCTATTTAAATTAAAAAAAATAATGAAAATTATTTCATCAGTAGAATAAGTCTGAAATAAGGTTACATCTTTGCTAAATAAGACATTTTCGCTAACATGAACTTTCAACATTTTGGTCAGAGAAAAAGGTACACAGTTGATTTTTCTTTAAAACGTTATAAACAATCCTTTATTTATTATTAAAAAAATACACTTTACACAACACTGCATTGAGCATTATTATGACGATGAATAGTTGGCAGCGCTTTGGCGCGGTAGCGGTCCGATAAAGATTGAAGGCGGCTTTGGCACGGTAGCGGCCCGATGAATGCTGACGGTAGAATAGTTGGCGACGGTTTTGGCACGGCTGCGCCTTGATGAATACTGACGTTCTCTGGCACAGCAGAAGCCAGAGAACGTTGACATGGAACCACAGATGTGTATATGTCAGAAGCCAAGGGCACGGCAATCCTCCACTTAATTTCAAACACAAACACTATACAAATATGTCTAACGCCAGGGGCACGGCAATCCCCCTCCTGACTCTAAACACACACGTTCCACCAATATGTCTGGGGCCAAGGGCACGGCAATCCCCCACTTGACTCCGAAAACACACACAGATGTCTAAAGCCATGGGCGCGGCAATCCCCCTCCTGACTCTAAACACACACGTTCCACCAATATGTCTGGGGCCAAGGGCACGGCGATCCCCCACTTGACTCCAAACACACACACAAATATGTGTGCAGCCAGGGGCACGGCAATCCCCATCCTGACTAAAAACACACAACACAAACTAATTTCTGTTTCGCTGAGGGCACGGCAATCCCACACTCAACTCAACAGACTAATGCTACACTACTTCCACTTTGGCCACGGGTACGGCAATCCCCCACATGACACAACAGCCATCAACAGACGACTGTCTCGATTGTCTGTTCGCAACCTCCTTTTATACCCGTTGGTGGTGGCTGGCCATCACACCAACACAGCTAGCCCAGCTGATCGTATGCAGACATTGTTTCGTTTTATTCACACAGCTGATGATGTTGTTTAGTTTGGCTATTGGCCGCCAGTTTAGTTTCTCTCATTTGCCACTAGGTGATTAGTTTGTCCGTTAATTTAAATTATGAACATAAGTACTTACTTACTTAGGTGGCCCATTACAGAACATTTGTTCCATAGGCCGAACTAAGAAAAGATCTCCATTCCTCTCTATTTGTTGCTTCGCACTCTGGAATACCGCGCCTTTTCATCTCATCATCCACTTGGTTGCGCCATCTATTCATTGGCCTGCCAATTCCGAGTGCACCGCCAAGCGGTCCTTATTTATACGCCTTTATACGTCGTTGTACAGCAGATACAGCTCGTGGTTCATGCGACGTCGATATTCGCCGTCAACGCAGATTGGTCAGTAGATCTTTCGAAGAATTTTTCTCTCAAACACACCAAGCACTGCCATGTCTGCTTGCGCAAGTACCCAGGCTTCGGAGCCATACATCAGCACGTGTTTTGTAGAGCGTTATTTTTGTTTGACGAGATGTGGCTTTGTTTTTAACCTGCTTACTTAAACCAAATTAGCATCTGTAGGCCAATACAATTCTTCTTTTTATTTCACAACTGATGTCGTTTGTTGTGTTTACGGAGGTGCCGAGGTAGACGAAGTCTTTTACTACCTCAATATTATATCAATGGACGCATTGCGCGTCGACACCATCAACTTGGTCTTCTCACCGTTTACCGCCAGACCCACTTTAGCAGATTCTCCTTCGACCTTCATAAAGGTATCGGTTACTTCTTTTGCTGATCGTCCCATGATGTCTATATCATGAGCATAAGCAAGTAACATGTGACTATTGGTGTAGATTGTGCCACTTCTTTTGACGTTTGCCTCTCGTATAACCTTTTCTAGCAGGATGTTGAAGAGATCACACGAAAGGCTGTCTCCTTGTCTGAAACCTCTTTTGGAGAGGTTCTTTCCTATTTTAACTGAGGACCTCGTGTCAGTTAAAGTCATTTTACAAAGCCGGATGAGCTTTGCGGGGATACCAAATTCAGACATGGCTTGGAATACCTTTGGACGCAGCGGGCTGTCGAAGGCTGCTTTATAATCGACAAAAAGGTGGTAGGTGTCGATCTGCATCTCTTGGGTCTTCTCCAGGATTTGCCGCAGGGTAAATATCTGGTCAATGGTGGACTTGCCAGGTCTAAAGCCGCATTGGTATGGTCCAATTATCTCGTTGACCATAGGCTTTAGTCGTTCGCACAATATCCCTGACACGATCTTGTAGGCAATAGGGACTAGACTTATGCCCCTATAGTTAGAGCATACAGTCTTATCCTCCTTCTTGTGGACGGGGCACAGGATACTCAGGTTCCAATCGTCGGGTACTCGTTCTTCCTGCCAGATGGTGCTAACTAGCTGATGTGTACACCTTATCAGCGTGTCGCCTCCGGTTTTGAACAGCTCGGCTGGTAAGCCATCGGCTCCTGCTGCCTTATTATTCTGCAGCCGATTTATTGCTGTCTTTACCTCATCTTGGCTGGGCGTTATACATTCAATACCATCTTCTGGGATTGGGACTGTGGTATCTTCGTCGTCTTCGCTGCTATTGAATACCAACAGTTTTGAAAAATGTTCTTTCCATATACTGAGTACACTATCTGTATCAGTTACCAAATTACCTTGCTGGTCTCTACAGGAGGATGTGCCTGTACCAAAGCCAGTTTGATGCTTGATTCTTTGGTAGAATTTTCGGACTTCATTCTGGCTCCTGTACATCTCGATTTTTTCACACTCCCGCTTTTCCATCTCTCTCTTTTTCCTGCGGAAAAGACGTTTCTCCTCTCTCCTTTTCTCCCTGTATCTCTCTCGTGCGCTACGCGTTGCTACGGATTGTAAAGCCCTATATGCCGCATTTTTCTCTTCGGTGGCATGGATTCCTTGTTGGAGGTCTCTGGTATCCAAGTATGGATTTTGTGGCTGTTTGCATGGAGTGGCCAATATTTTGCATTGTGCTGATATGTTATCGGGACGAGGAGTGCTTTCATTAAGCAATTGGGCTAATTGAGTGGAATATGCCGTGGCTATCTGTTGTGTTTGCAGCTTACCGATGTCCATCTTCCGCGTTGTATCTGCTCATGCTTTATTTGCAACGTTTAGACGGGTACGTGACTTTGCTGCAACAAGGTAGTGGTCCAAATCTATGTTTGCTCCTCGGAACGATCGTACACCCAACACGCTCGAGGAATGTCTTCCATCTATCACAACATGATCAATTTGATTATTTGTTCTTTGATGTGGAGACAGCCAGGTGTCCTTATGAATATCGAGATGATAAAATCTGGTACTGCTAACTACTATGTTTTTTGCAGCTGCAAAGTCTATCAGCCTCATACCATTGTCAGATGTTTCACTGTGGAGACTGAACTTCCCGACTGTTGGGCCAAAGATATTCTCCTTTCCAATTTTGGCATTAAAATCGTCTAGAATAATGTTAATGTCATGGGCAGGGCAACGGTCATAAGTTTCTTCTAAGCGCTCGTAAAATATATCTTTGGTCTGTTCGCCCTTGTCTTCAGTGGGAGCATGAGCGCAAATAAATCTGATGTTGAAGAATTTTCTTTTAATCGAAATGCAGCAAGTCTTTCATTCACTGGGATGAAGCTGGATGCCAGATGTTTTAACCTCCGACCAACCACAAATCCTCAACCAAACTCATGCTTTGTGTCATGGCAGCTATAAGACAGTGCGTCACCTTTAGGTGTTGTTGTGACGCCATTCCCAATCCATCGTATTTTTCTTGTATGGCAGTAATGTCGGCCTTGTACTTTTCAAATACATCTGTCAATGCGTAAACTGCACCTTCCATATAAAGAGTGCGTTTTTGAGAAAAATTAAAAAAAAACGAAATACATACATATGTTCCCACAACATCCCCGAAGGAACAAGGGAGACTTCTCTCATATCAATGAGTGCACACCGATTAATATTGGCTCAATGATATGGGACCTATTGTTTATTGCCGAGTCCGAACGGCGTATCCTAAGACACCACTTGTAGAGAAGTTTTTTCATGGCTGAAATACTCAGGAAATGTCGCCAGCATTACTGATGGGGAATTTTGCCGCCATTGTAAATTTGATGTTGATTGGCCTGGGATTCGAACCGCAGATTTTCTGAGTGCAAGGCGGACGTGCTAACCATTGCACCACGGTGGCCCCTAAACGGAATAATGCCTACAAAAATGACCTTTGACCCTGAATAACTTTTTTTGCATACATGGGATCGATGGGGACTTTTAGGGCTTTGCTTCTAATGGTAAACCCTAGCCCTCCACCACAATTCAGCTTTGTGGGAATTTTTGATATTTTCCCCTTACACGCATGTCTATTTTGACTGGACTAATAACGTGCTATTTGATTTAAAATTTCAAAATACTAAAAACAGGGCGGAGCTTTTGTTTGGCGCTTATATTCAAATCTTAATATCCGAGGAATTATATTTTATACTCTGTAAAAATTTGAAATTGTATCCTAAATATTGTCAGCTATATCTATTGAATTTATATATACTATACTTTGTGCCAATATTTCATGTAAAATCAACTAATAGCTTTACGTAGCGCTATACAACATTTTGAATTTTCATGATTTTTGTCAAGTTGGGCCCCCATCGAAATGAAATTCTCTGTACGTTCCTGACTCAGAGCTACATATCAACACATACCGAAATACATATGTATTTTCCCACCACCCGTGGTGCAATGGTATGCACGCCCGCCTTGCACGCAGAAGGTCGGGGGTTCGATTCCCCGGCCAGGCAACATCAAACATTTTTCAACGGTGGCAAAATACCCCTCAGTAATGTTGGCAACATTTCCTGAGTATTTCAGCCTTGAAAAACTTCTCCACAAGTGGTGTCTTAAGACACGCCGTTCGGACTCGGCGATAAACAGTAGGTCCCATATCATTGAACTAAATAGGAATCGGGGTACACTCATTGATATGAGAGAAGTCTCCCTTGTCCCGTATGGGATGTTGTGGAACAATGTTTTGTTTGTTTGTTATTTTCCCACAACATCCCCGAAGGGACAAGGGAGAACTGATTACCCCATGTAGATGTTATTCAAACAGTATCATGCAATTTTATACAAAAAAAATCAACAACAAGGTTGTAAAATATTTAACTAATCAACAAAAAATATCGCTGGAGTTTTCTATAAATTGGGTAATTAATATAACTTAACCGTTAGCAAGTTAATTGGACACATGCGACAGTTGGTTTTGACTAAAATGGAATTTACCCCGGGAATAGCGGCAATTATTGTGTTATTGGTGTCATCAAAACTAATAAAGACCAATGAACATTTTTCATTAAAGGTAAGGATAAGAATATCAAATTACAGATTAAGAATTTCATTTCCCTCTGTTATGTTAGCAATCATGGACCTCCGAGTTCAAATCGGTTGAAGCCTATTCTGAAAATTCAGATTTATTGAAGTTCAATAATTGGAAAGTTGATCGCATAAGACGTGGTGTATTTGCTCTCTCCGGAAGTATACATTTGAATATGGACGTTGTTGAAGGCGATGATAATGAGGTTGATATTTGGAGCGAGTCTAAAACACTGAACAAAAATTAAATTTTTAACTTCTTTAGGTTAATTTTAGAATATATCGTAGTGAAAATGGCGTTAAGGAATATAAACCAATGTCATTGGGAGTACAACGTCAACATTTGTATAAATACATGAATACATTTTACAAGGATCTTATTATGGAGTCTCTAAGCAAATGTTCTAATTTTCCGGTATTTGAGGATAAATTTGAACCACCATTGCAAAAGGGAATTTACACCTTAAACAAATGCCAATTCGACCAGGAGGGTTTCCCACGATATGTACAGGATGGTTTTTACAAAACAGTTATTAACGGTTTTGGTCCTACTAAGTGGAGTGTAATTTTCATAGTCGAAATACAAAATAATAAATAAGTTCTGAAATATGTAGATTTTTATGGTGTTGGTATAAAATAAAAAGTTATTGTGATTGTTAAGGGACCTCGACATTTCCTTTGTTCTATTCTTCTATTCTGTATTTGATTAAATATGCTTCCAAATCTGAGTCCTTTAAGAAAGCATAGGTGAGTGCTCGGACAGTGGAATGCCCAGCAGACATGGGTAGATGAGTGACTGGTAATCAAACATACAAAAATAAATGCCATGAAACATGACATCAGTTTGGTTGTGGGTTTGTAGTTACACAGAAAAAAATACTGCATAAGTTTGGTTGCGGATTTGTAGTTGGTCGGAGGTTAAAACATCTGGTCTCCAGCTTCACCCCAGTGAATGAAAGATTCGCTGCAAATCGATTAAAAGCAACATTCTTCAACATCAGCTTTATTTGCGCTCATGCTCCCACTGAAGACAACGACGAACAGACCAAAGAAATATTTTACGAGCGCTTAGAAGAAACTTATGACCGTTGCCCTGCCCATGACATTAAAATTATACTAGGCGATTTTAATGCCAAAATTGGAAAGGAGAATATCTTTGGCCCAACAGTCGGGAAATTCAGTCCCCACTGTGAAACATCTGACAATGGTATGAGGCTGATAGACTTTGCAGCTTCAAGAAACATGGTAGTTAGCAGTACCAGATTTAAGCATCTCGATATTCATAAGGGCACCTGGCTGTCGCCAGATCAAAGAACACGAAATCAAATTGATCACATTGTGATAGATGGAAGACATGCATCTAGCGTGTTGGATGTACGATCGTTCCGAGGAGCAAACATAGATTCGGACCACTATCTTGTTGCAGCAAAGGTACGTACCAGATTAAACGTTGCAAACAAAGTGCGAACAGACACAACACGGAAGTTGGACATCGGTAAGCAGCAATCACAACAGATAGCCACAGCATATTCCACTCAAATGGCCCAACGGCTTAATTTAAGCACTCCTCGTCTCGATAACATATCAGGACAATGACAAAACATTGCCCACTCCATGCAAACAGCCGCCAAATCTGTACTTGGATGCCAGAGACCTCCACCAAGGAATCCATGGTATGACCAGGAGTGTCGTGCTGCTACCGAAGAGAAAAATGCGGCATATACGGCTACTTTACAATCAGTAGCAACGCGTAGCGCACAAGAGAGGTATTGGGAGAAAAGGAGTGAGGAGAAACGTATTTTCCGAAGGAAAAAGAGAGAGATGGAAAGACGGGAGTGTGAACAAATCGAGATGTACAGGAGACAGAATGAAGACCGAAAATTCTACCAAAGAGTGAAACATCAAACTGTAGAGACCAGCAAGGTAATCTGGTAACTGATAAGATAGTGTGCTAAGGATATAGAAAGAGCATTTTTCCAAACTGTTGGTATCCAATAGTAGCGAAGTCGACGAAGATACCACAGATCCAATCCCAGAAGATGGTATTGAATGTTTACCACCCGGCCAAGATGAGGTAAAGACAGCAATAATCCGGCTGAAGAATAATAAGGCAGCAGGAAATGATGACCTTCCAGCTGAGCTATTTAAAACCGGAGGCGCACGCTGATAAGGTGTATGCATCAGCTAGTTAGCTCCATCTGGCAGGAAGAACGCGTACCCGACGATTGGAACCTGACCATCCTGCGTCCCGTCCATAAGAAAGGAGATAAGACTTTATGCTCCAACTCTAGGGGCATAAGTCTTCTCCCTATCGCCCACAAGAT
Source organism: Musca autumnalis (assembly GCF_047663935.1). Classification (NCBI taxonomy): domain Eukaryota; kingdom Metazoa; phylum Arthropoda; class Insecta; order Diptera; family Muscidae; genus Musca; species Musca autumnalis. The sequence continues at coordinate 160,631,902 of NW_027411866.1, read as the reverse complement.
AGGATATTGTCCGAACGACTAAAGCCCATAATTGGACCATACCAATGCGGCTTTAGACCTAGCAAGTCCACGATTGACCAGATATTTACCCTGCGGCAAATCCTGGAGAAGACCCAAGAGATTATTAAGCACCTTTTTGTCGATTATAAAGCAGCCTTCGACAGTCCGCTGCTTTCAAAGGTATTCCAAGCCATATCTGAATTTGGTAACCCCTGCAAAGCTCATTCGGCTTTGTAAAATGACTCTAACTGACACAAGATCTTCAGTTAAAATAGGAAAGAACCTCTCCGAAGAGTTTTGTACCAAAATAGGTTTCAGGCAAGGAGACAGCCTTTCGTGTGATCTTTTCAACATTCTGCTAGAAAAGGTTATACGAGAGGCAAACGTCAAAAGAAGTGACACAATCTACACCAATAGCCACATGTTACTTGCTTATGCCGATGATATAGACATCATGGAACGATCAGTAAAAGAAGTAACCGATACCTTTATGAAGGTCGAAGGAGAATCTGCTAAAGTGGGTCTGGCGGTAAACGACGAGAAGACCAAGTTAATGGTGTCCACGCGCAATGCGTTTATTGTGATCGGACCAACTGTTGAAGTTGGTTCCTATAATTTTGAGGTAGTAAAAGACTTCGTATACCTCGGCACCGCCGTAAACACAACAAACGACATCAGTTGTGAAATAAAAAGAAGAATTGTATTGGCCAACAGATGCTACTTTGGCTTAAGTAAGCACTTTAAAAACAAAGCCACAACTCGTCAAACAAAAATAACGCTTTACAAAACACCGATACGTCCCGTGCTGGTGCTTGGCGTGTTTGAGAGAAAAATTCTTCGAAAGATCTACGGACCGATCTGCTATACAACGACATCAATATAGTTAAACGTATCGAGATGCAGCGTTTGCGTTGGCTAGGCCATATAATAAGAATGAGCGATGATGAACCCGGTAAAAAGGCGTACAAATTCGAGCCACATGGCGATGCACGCAAAATTGGCAGGCCAAAGAATAGATGGCTCAAACAAGTGGATAAAGAGATGACAAGGCGCGGTATTCCAAGCACTGAACAGAGAGAATTGGATATCTTTTCTTAGTTCGGTCTATGGAACAAATGTCCTGTAATGGGCCAGCTAAGTAAGTAAGTCGGTGCGGAAACTTTTTTCACCGAATCTATCTTACAAACGCGTTTTCGTTATCAGGACAAAATTCCCCACACAGTACTGGTGTGGTATTTTTTTGGTTATAGCCCTAACGACCATGTGTTGGGTTGTTTACTCGTACAGTGGCTTGATTAAGACATCTCCAAAGCATGGCTTTTGAAAGTTTTTACAGCATCTTCTGTCTATTTTTCGGGTTCATACGCATAGCTCCATGATTCGCCATCTGGATCCATCTTATAAAAGTCTTTTGAAGAGCCGCGATCGTATTTTTTTCGAAATTTCACCGATCTACAGGGGATCCAACGAGAAAACCCCCATTTTTGTCCCCAAATGTTCATGCAATATCAAATGTTAGTTAGTGGAATAAATGCCCAAGGATGCCTCCATCTCACGGTATATAGCACTGCGTTCTTGCACTATCCGTTCACACATGGCTTAATTTTTCCTTGCACAACGGCCGTTTTTGGACGACCCTCATGAACTTCGTTTTTTTTTTGCGAGTGCAGTTGTTCATAATGCTATAGGATGGTCCTTTATCGAGTTGCGTACTAAAGTAAATTTATGAAATTGTTGTAGTGGGAAAGAACGCCTAATTTCATGAAATTATTTCATTGAAATTGCTCTAACAGATATGAGTGGATGTGTGACTGCAAATCAAGTAAACAAAACTAAATGGCACGAAACATAACATCAGTCTGGTTTTGGGTTTGTAGTTAGGCGGAGGTAAAAAAATTCTTTCGCATCAATCCTATCTATAGCCATGCCCAAACTGAAACAAGTAACAAATTCAAAAACAAGAAAAAATCGCAGGAGGGATTTTTGAATAAATCGCGGTCAAAGTTCACATTTTAAGTTTTTTTAGTTTTTCAAGATTTTGCTTTTGCACAAATTCTAGAGCTGGGACTAAAGAAAATGTTGTAGAGAATTTTCACGGCTAATTAATTTTCTGTAGTCTCATTTAGATAGGACTTTCTCTTTTCCAAGCAAAATCTTGAAAACCTAAAAATCTGAAATTTGACCGCGATTTTTTTAAATATCCCTCCTCCTCCAAACTATGTTTGGAAGAAATTTAAAAAAAAAGTTTTAGAGTTATCTTGCACAATAGCCATTTTAGTATGTGGAAGGGTTTTGGAGCTTTTGAGCCATTATCACAGGAAGTATTGACTTACTCCGGAAAAAATTCTACCGTTTTAAATGAGGCCGCTAGAACAACCCACTGAAATCGAATCAAAACAATGCGAGAGGAGCTCTTAAACTTCACTTTTTCCGAATTTTGTGTGGGAGATTCCCGAAGGAGTGAACCGATATAGTCCATATTCGAGCCCGATATATATCTGAAATGAATAGTACGATGTGCAAAGTTTGCTCACACAATTTTACAGAAAAATTTTAAACATTTGTGGGGTAGGTACTAGAGGTGGGCGCGTGTCGTGCCGTGAGTAGTGCGTGTTCGTGCCTTCTCGAAAAACGCCGTGTTTGTGCGTGTCGTGCCGGAATACTTTTTTGGCCGTGCGTGATCGTGTTTTTTTGTTTGACACGGTTTTGCACGACACGACTAAACACGATCTGCACTATGTGACACGATCGTGCTAAATTTTTGGCCTCCCTTTAGAAGTCGTGCAAGAGACCATACTAAACACGAAAATCGAACAATAATATAAAACCGACAAAAAAACCTAAAATTGTTTGCTTCGTTTTTGTGGTCTGGTACTTATTGCCGTTTTGTTATGGAGAGGCCAGAGTATGAGTGAAAAAAATATGATTTTTGTTTGCAATTTGTTTTGTCCATGAGAGAAGCAAACACAAAAACTACTCAGAGCGTTAACGCAATATACTCCCTTTGCAAATCAGATGTTTATCTGACTGTATTATCTGTTATGAATGATGTTATTGAAAAACATCTTCTTCCCGAATTGGAAAAACTGATTGACTTCCAAAAAACGTTGTAAGATATTTTTAAAACTCGGAGCTAATGAACAAATTGCCGAAAATGTTAAAATAAAATATAAGAACACGTTGCTTGAGAGAATATACCAAGTCCATAAAGAGATTATGAGTATTTTGCTGCAAAAGAATGAGTTGGATCGAATATCTGACTTAAAGTTTGCTAGAACCTCTATTGGGTTTTCAGAAAATATTCAAAGAGTGTTCCGAAAAATTAAGCTCGGAAAAGTACCCTACTATGCACATTTTTGACCTTTGGTCTAAAAAACTTGTGAAAGTCTGGTCTAGTAATACCATTGACTTAATTCCTGAAAGATTTCAAATCTAAAACTAAGCAATCATTTCTTAAACGATTTATACCCACAATGAATGACACATCTTACAGGGACATTTTTATTTCCGCCGTCTAAGGAGATGTATTTTTTATTAGCTAACGTAAAAGCAATGTTACTTGATATACAAAGTGAGAACATAGAGTTTTCTAATGATGAGCAGGAAATTACAATGCCACCTTTACACGATTTCTCAGAGTTTTTGGATCAAAATGGCAAAAAACTAAAAAGTGAAAACTATATGCAAAGAAATACTCATAACTTCTTTAATATTGGTCCAATTTGAAAAAAATCTTTTTTAGTATGTTTTGATGTTTTATCGCCTATTTAATAAAAATAGAAAAAAATTGGCACAGCTGGCTTGGATGCAATTTTCGCGATTTAATATTTAAACTCAATTTTTAACAATCGATTTTTTGAAATTTTTTTGTATTATTACAAAAATTTTAAGTCCTTCATTGTAGTGGAACTCGAATAATAACTATTTTTTCTAAATTTTTTAAAATTTGTCAATAACGTTTTTCCTATATAACACTGCGCAAAATATGTTATTTTACCAAAAACATAATTGAGACATAATTGGGCAAGATTGAAAAAAAACGGGTCTTAATTGAAAAATTGAAACACACTTTTTTGATAATCTGTCTTGACGGGGTTAACGAGTACAAAATTCTACCTCACTAGCCAAAATAGTAAAGTCGTATGTTGTTTACTTTTCCTGTAGCACAGTGTTAAAGTTGAACATATTTTTAAAATTTAAGAAACAGCTGAAAAGAATGAAATTTTGCTGCTTTTAAATCGCCATAACGTTGTTTTTGCTACATAAACTTGGCATTTTCAAAATGGATATTTCAAACAGAGGTAATTCTTAATATTTTAGGAAAAAGTTGTTCATTCGAATGCCACTACCGAATAGGACTTAACATTTTTGTAGTTTTATACAAAAAAATTATAAGAAAATCGTAGGGGTCATTGTTAAAATTGATTTTAAATATTAAATCGCGAAAAAAATTTAAGAAAATCGTAGGGGTCATTGTTGAAAATTGATTTTAAATATTAAATCGCGAAAATTGAATCCAAGTCCACTGTCCCAAATTGTTTTCTATCTTTTATTGAATATAAAAAAAATGTTTTTCAAACAATATTAAAGAAGTTTTGAATATTTCTTTGCATATAGTTTTTACAGAATTCGACTTTTTCAAGGCGTGATTTCTCTGGAGCCGTTGGTCGAAAAAAATCAAAAAATATACTGAAATGTTTTGTTGATGAGCAGCACCACCACAGCAAAAAATAAAGGAAATCAAAAACCTCATATTAAAAAAATGTCCGATTTCACCCCATATGAATATTTTTTGAACAAATAAATGTACACCTATATCGACTTCCCTTTTTTGTAATTTCGTGCGTGAGTGTGCGTGTTCGTGCCTTCTCGAAAAACGCCGTGTTTGTGCGTGAATGTGCATAAAAATTTTAGTCCGTGTTCGTGCATGTTCGTGCCTAATTTTTTAGGCACGCGCCCATCTCTAGTAGGTACCAGAAGAAGTGGGCCGGACAAAATATTACGATGCCCAAAATTTGGTTCGAATCGGTTGATCCGTTAATCATACAAAATGTGGCATTGATCTTAAAATATCAGTGGTATTGCAAATGGCGCTAAGCTATCACAATTTTAATATTTTGATGTTTTTACTTTAATGACATATAGAAGTTTCTATTACTCCTAGGATGTTTGGTATTGCAAATGGGCTATATCGGTCCACGTTTTGATATAGCCCCCATATAACGGTACCACCCGAATTTCGGTATTTTTAAGATTTTAGCTTCATTATCACACCGAAATGGCTGAAATTTGGTACTTAGTCTTCTTCTTAGGGTATACTACATTCCCCCAAAATTTTGTCGGTATAGGTCAACGCCTTCATATAGCCCCCATAGAACGGTACCTCCCGGTTTTCGGTATTTTGAAGGTTGTGGCCTCAATATTCCTGCGAAATGGCTAAAGTTTGGTATTTAGTCTTCGCTGAGAGTATAAAACTTTTCCCCGGAATTATTTCGGTATAGGTCCACGCCTTCATGTAGCACCCACAGAACGGAACCTGCCGATTTTCGGTATTTTGAAGGTTGTGGCCTCAATATTCCTCCGAAATGGCTAAAGTTTGGTATTTAGTCTTTGCTGAGGGTATAAAACTTTCCCCCCGGAATTTTCTCGGTATAGGTATACGCCTTCATATAGCCCCCATAGAACGGTACCTCCCGATTACACCGAAATTTGGTATTTAGTCTTCATGTGGAGTATAAAACTTTCCCCCAGAATTTTGTTGGTATAGGTACACATCGAAAGGAGTGACTGTCTTGGATTCAACCTATGCACATTGTAATACTTTTATCAAACGCAAATCAAGTGCGAAGATGGACTATGTCGGAAATCTTATTGCTGTATCCTTGATACCATTATATGGTTGCTACTGGGTCACCTGGTAATTAAATTACATCATGCATTTTTCCTCCCTTAGCTAGCTTCTTTTCTATCACTTCATATAGAATTTTTGAGAGTTTCTTAAAAATGCCTGCATTTTTGTCACTAAATATTGAATTTGGCCACACCCTGCAGCGCTTTAATTATACCCTACACCACCCTGTGGTAAGGGTATTATGTGTTAGTGCATTTGTATGTAACATGCCTAAGGAAAATAGATAGATCCATAGTTACTTCTAGGGATATGCATAGAATCACTTTCTGAGTCGATTTATGCATGCATGCAAAAAAATAACGGCCTCTCTAACATATGTCCCAAACATATTTTGCAGTAAACATATATATGTTTGCAACAGTCCCAAACATAATATATGTTTGGGTCTGCAAACAAATATATGTTTGGGTGTAAACATATATATGTTTGGGTGCAAACAAAGATATCTTTAGGTGGAAACAATTTTATGTTTGGGTGCAAACATTTTATATGTTTGGTTGCAAAAAAATACAAACCCAAAAGGCACAAAAAACAAACACATGCACCAGTGGGCGCGTACTGAGAGCAAGGGAGCGTAAAATTCAATGTAAAACACTTTGAAATGTGTGCTCACTTGCTCTCCGTAAGAACTCACTGGCTATCTCTATAGTATACACACAAATGTTGAGGTTGTTTATTGAAAGGCAAAAGAACAACAAACACATAGGTACATACAAAATTCCAAAAAAAAATACATAACACACTTTAATAAAAGAAAAACTGATTGAAATAATTTGTAAATAGTCACACTTTTAAAAAGGAAAAATATATAGAAAAGTAGTTGAACGCTTCTCCTTACTTGTGAAATAAAACAAATTGCCCTCATATTTGAAATCATCAGCGGGAAATCGGCATCTAGAATCAAATGATTATGTAATGTAATAAATAAATATGGATATGCCATATTTCAAATATACATAAGTATGTATGTAATTACCAATATTAAATGCGGTTTCTTCCTTGTCCAATAAAATAATTCCATTCAACTTTCCGATTCAATTATAAAATGTATTGGGCATTTAATTTCCTAAAAAGCACAATTTCTTTAAGAAAACACAAAACACTGATTTATTCACTCACTTTACCGTACTGACTCTACAAAGGCATCTAAAACACTGAAGAAAGAAAAAAAATATAATTCATATCATTTCTTCTTCGCCAGCTAAGTTGGTTAACAACAACAAAACACGAAACACACGTGTTTGACGCATACATGCCACCAAAGCCCCCTTCTTCGCTTCTACGTTAGCCAAGATCACCCATATACGTTAAAGTGACTGCAACAACAACATACATATGTTCTCTTTATCCCCATCTGTCGTAGTTTAGCAAAGGAAAGACTCGCTGAGAGAGACTAATGCACAAAATATTTTGAGCACCACCGTTCTACGTCCTCTATTATACAATACAGTAATGGAGGCAAATTGCGAGAGACTCATGTATTTTTTACACTTTTGTGTATGAGGCCGAGAATTTCTACCCAACAGTGCAATACACACAACTCTTCATTATAAAACAGCATTCCCCAGCCGCGAGAGCACTGTTATTACTCTCGTTGACAAACATCCTCTCTCCACCCATGAAAAAAATGTTCTAACATAAAAAATATGTTTTACCCAAACATATCAAATTGAGATATGTTACAAAATGTTGCAAACATATATTTGTTTGCAACCGGTCCCAAACATATTATGTTTGGATCCAAACATATATTTGTTTGCAACCGGTCCCAAACATATATTTGTTTGGATCCAAACATATTTCTAACATAAATTTTTCTGCGTGTGTCCGTCCGTCCGTTCGCAACGTACTGGTCGCATTTATTGTTCGATTTGGTTGAAAATTGGGGAAGATCATTTTTTTAGCCTAATGAAGAACGCTATTGCTTTTGGTGAAAATCGGTTCAGATTTGAATATAGCTCCCATATACGAGGGCGGTTCGGAAACTTCTTAGCCTATCAATGAAATAGAATAGTTAGTTTTTCAAAAATATTTTTATTTTTCAATATAATCTCCTGAAACTTCAATACACTTAGTCCAACGCTTTTCTAGCAATTCTATCCCTTGATTAAAATAGTTTTTCCCAAGGTCTTCAAAATTGTGGTTTACAACTGTAATTGCATCTTCATTTGAGGTAAAACGCTTACCAGCAAGGAATTTTTTTAGATTTGGGAACAAGTAAAAGTCACTGGAAACTAAATCAGGAGAATAAGGTGGGTGGTCAAGCAACTCGTACTTTAATTCGCTGATTTTAGCCATTGTTAAAACACTCTTGTGCGCTGGTGCGTCGTCTTGATGAAAAATTATTTTTTTGTGTTGTAAGCCAGGACGTTTTTCTCGAATTTGTACATTTAATTGATCCAAAAGGTTGCAATAGTACTCTGAATTTATTGTTTTACCCTTTTGCAGATAGTCAATCAATAAAATACCTTTGAAGTCCCAAAAAACCGTTGCCATAACCTACCAGCCGATTGAATTGTTTTTGCCTTCTTTGGGCACTTCCTCCAGCTTCAGTCCATTGTTTGGATTGTTCTTTTGTCTCTGGAGTATAGTGGTGGATCCATGTCTCATCAACAGTTATGGAACGACTCTTAAAATCCATTTTATTTCGCTTAAAACGATCCAAACAAGCTTGAGAAATGTTCATTCTTATGCGTTTTTGATCGACTGTTAACAACCATCTTGCAGAAAGCTTTTTCATCTGTAGTTCTTCATGCAAAATTAAATGGACTCGATCATTTGAGATGCCCATGATATTAGCAACTTCACGCACTTTTATTCGTCGATCATTTAATACCATATCATGCACTTTGGCTACAATTTCTGTTGCTGTTGCTGTTTTTGGACGTCCACTACGTGGTTCATCTTCAATGCTTGTACGACCACGTTTAAATTCAGCAACCCCATTTTTTTCTGTTGCATATGAAGGAGCACTTTCACCTAACACATTCACCATATCATTATGAATTTCTTGTCCCGATAAACCTTTTTTATGTAAATATTTAATGACAGCACGCATTTCTAATTTTTCCATTGTAAAAAAATTGCGGATGAGTCTTTTTTGAACACCTGTTTCTATATGAAGGAGTTGCCAGATCGAAACAAAATTTAACATGTGTTCATAACAGAGATGGAAGTTTCCAAAACACTTAACTTTTTTCTGTTTATACCGCGCTTTTTGTGCTAGGCTAAAAAGTTTCCGAACTGCCCTCGTATATTTTCGGCCGATTTGAGGTATTTGATGCAGCAAACACGCTGTATCTGTCCAATTTTTATGAAATTTGGAATGTGTGATGGAATTAGGTCTATAGATAAATGTGCCAAATTATATCGAAAACGGTTGAGATTTGGATATAGCTCCCATATATATTTTCGGCCGATTTGAAGTATTTGATGCACCAAACACGCTGTGTCTGTCCAATTTTGATGAAATTTGGAATGTGTTACGGATTCCATGTTGTCCAGATTCCATGTGGTCCACCTATCCTATTATTGCTATGTGTATAGTCTTCATTTTTTTTTCGAAAAGCTCAAACTTCCAGCAACCAAACATGGGAAATAATTATAAATATTAACATAGGATTCTTACAATATTCTAAACAGTTGTTGGTCATACCTCGTTTGAGTTTTAGAAAATTAATTACATATATATAATAATAATTATTATTGCCAAAGGTGTTTCAAAATGTTATTAGAAATAACAAATAAAAATGAGTTATATTTTTATTTAATTGAATTAATTGAGCTATCACGACCTAATGAGTTTGTATTGAAAAAGTTATATCTAGCGAAGTCCAAACACATGACATAATTCAAATATATCGTCTGCTCCGTCGGAAAAGGTCGTAAGTCCCTCTCAATAAATTTTTCAGGAGGAAGAAAAAACATTCCAGCGCTTTCTGTATTAAAGATTTTATTATGGTGGTAAAGGCAGTATTCTTCGTTTATTTATTCCGCTTCAATACCTGTACTTTGTTTGATAAAGTTCTGTCGCGTTTGGGAGATAATTGGATGTCTTTGGACTTACGACCTTTTCCTTGTACAGTTTTGTATTTTTGTAGGTACTTACGACCTTTTCCTACAATTTACGGACGTTTTTAAAATAAAATATGTATACTTTACAAAACAATGTGGAAAGGGTATTATAAGTTTGTTTTGTCCAATATTTGTGTAACATCGCGAAGTATTCGTCGTAGACCCCCTCCCCTTGCCATTTTTTCATATCTTGACGAGATAAAGCGATCTAGCTATGTGTGTCCGTCCATCCATTAACAATTGTAATAAAACTCCAGGCCTCAATTTTGGACCGATCGTCACGAAATTTTGTGGAGAGGTCCGGTTCCGACCAGAAGTAACCCCATTAGATGTTGGTTATGATCGAAAGGTGTGAAATGGACCAAACACACAATTTTTACCCGACTTTGTAGCTGTCCTGTAGATCGCAGTAATATTCCGATCGGAGCGAAATTTTAAAAATGATTTGAGTTTAAGACAAAGAACAAGCTTGCAATTTAACATGGTGATGAGATAATTATTAGCGGGTTTAATGGAGCAAAACTTTTGGGTGAAATCTTATATATAAAAGACAATATGTGTATGTTTGTATGTTCCGCATAGACTCAAAAACGGCTGAACCGATTTTTTTGAAAACTTCAGAGAATATACAAGGAACAACCGGAGTGAAAATAGGCTCTATATTTTTTTGAATTTGTAAGGGGGCGGGGGCAGGCCCTATTAAAAAAAAGCTTTTTTGCTAAAGTTATGAAAATATCGGTCAGAAAATTAATTTGCGAGGCAACTGTTTTTGAATCTCCGACCCTAAGTACTTATTCCATGTAATTTTCAGATTATGCACAGGGATGTCCCTTGGTGGAAGTAGGCTATATATTTTGTTGTATTTCGGAGGAGCGGGTTACACCTGTGCCCTATTTTTGAAATGCGCTATATACATATATAAAACTTACGAACGATTCCGTTTCCCTAATCCTGGCTACATATTTTAGCAATAAGACCCGACCACTTTCCACTTTCTTAAATATGCTACAAATCAATGGAAATACCAGATGTTCTGCATAACGAAGCTTTGGTCTTATTGGAAAGCAAGAGTTTAGATTAGAAGGCAACATATCGATAGCTATAGTTTCATCAGGTATTTAAGATACATTTTAAGAAGGTGGACACAGCCGGGATGCCTCAAGTCATCAGTAATTTGGCGGTATGTTAAAATTGCATATCGACACCAACATTTCTGAAGATTTTTATACCCTCCACCATAAAATGGAGGGTATAATTAAATTTGTCATTCAGTTGGTAACTTATCGATATATTCAGCGGAGACCCTATAAATTATATATATATATATATATATATATATATATATATATATATATATATATTCTGGATCAGGGTAAAATTATAAGTCGGTATAACCATGACCGTCTGTCCGCCTTTTGAAATTAAGATACAGCTCGCAATTTTAAAGATAGATCTTCGTGATTTGGTATAGAAGTTTCTATTACTTCTAGGATGTTTGGTATTGATGCCCTCAATAGCCCCCATAGAACGGTACCTCCCGATTTTCGGAATTTTGAAGGTGTGGCCTCAATATTCCTCAGAAATGGCATAAACCATGTAGAATCTTCAGCATGTAATGTCTTCCTGGGCTTAGGAAGTTTATCATCAGAGCTTTCAGAATCACCGTGAAAACCATAGGCAACTAGACCCATGACACCATCGTCTAATTCCATTCCAAATTCATACTGCTCTTTGTTAGCAAAAACCATTATGTCATCTTAGTTTAATAACATTACAATCATTATTTTAGAATCATTTAATAATATAGACATTGCACTTACCCGTCCGTTATTCAAATCAGAATACAAACTAATCTCGTTATGTGAATAAATTTCCCTAGAGAAACCACAAATTACCAGTTAATAAAGTTAAGTAAGATATACGACAGTAAAACAGTAAAAATCGTGGTTTTTTATAATTTTTTCAATATATGAGGTATTTGAACACATACAACATCCCAATTTGTATCAATGAAAAGGCCAGAAGTCCATCTTTCATAATCAGTTCGCTTATAGGGGAAAATAGATTTCAAATGTAAATTTTCGTTGCAATATAAAATTTATCACATTTTTGTTCAAAAGTTTGGTCCAAAGGCTCCGCCAAATATCATCCGATTATCATCCAAAGGTGTAGGCTAGTTCTTTACATTGTACCCCAACCATGGATGACGTTAAACATTATATCTGAACTACATTAGCTGTAGTATTCTTCTAAAGTATACATTTTCCTGCGGACTTACGACCTTTTCGTACTCAAATTTGTACGTTTTGTGGACTTACGACCTTTTCCGACAAGAGCAAAACATATAGAAAAACGCGACATGTTACCATTTTCTTTGTATCATACGACGTGTTTTGACGTGTACTATCATCCTGTAACAAAAACGCGATTTCCAAAAAAAAGTGGACTTGCGACCTTTTCCTACGGAGCAGACGATATACTATTTTTTCTAACTTTTTTTTTTTAAATTTGTTAAAACAATTTTTCTTTTAAAAAAATAGAAAATAATGTTTTAAAATTTGTTTTGTTGTTTTATTTAAGAATTTAAATTGATGATCAAATAACTACAGCTCGGGAATTATAGAAATGGGCATTCGAGCCAAAAAAAATCTACCGAATATTAAAGCGATATTATCTTCAGAAGATGATTATTTCAATACGAAAGAGGATTTGAATTTGAACTTCATTCAGTAATGCCCACTAATGCTGGTACAATAATTGCTGAACCATTTTCAAAATCAAAAAATAAAGCAGTTTTTAAGATGATCAAGATAAATTCCTAAATAAAACAAAACAAGTGTTAAAAAATGTTTTAGTATTATTATTTTTGTTTTTATTTGTAATATTACAAATGATTCACTCTGGTAAAATTGCAAAATTGTATTGACAAATTTCAAAAAATTAACCAAAAATAGTAACTATTTGGATCCCACCGCCCAAATAGGACTTTAAATTTTTGCAATTAGTCATAGTATAATACAAAAAAAAAATCAAGAAAATCGAAGAAGAATATTTAATCGCGAAAATTTCACCCTACAAAAAAAAAACAAACAAAAAATACAAAAAAAAAGATTTGTTCTATTTAGATCAATATTAAAGAAATTATGAGTATTTCTTTGCCTGTAGTTTTTACAGAATTCGACTTTTTCAAGGCGCAACATCTCTGGAACCGTTACTAAAAAAATCTGAAAATATACTGAAATCTTCTGCTGATGAGCAGCATCACCACGGTAAAAACTAAAGGAAATCAAAAACCACATTTTGAAAAAGTGAACGATTTCGCACAGACATCCCCATGTGTATTTTATAATGTTCCTAATTATTCATAAACTTTAATGTGTAGGCAATAGTTGTATAAGCTTTCTTACACATCTCTCATTACTTCAACTACAAAAGTCAAAGTCCAATGGGTGGCTCCATAACCGTATGCAACGACTTTATAAAAACCCTCATCTAAATGTGGTGGAAATTCCTCCTTCTTAAATTGACATTTGTCAAAGGTGTAAAGTTTCCTTTCGAATGGCGGTTGAAATTTACCCTCAAATACTGGCAGATTGGAGCACTCTTTAAATGTTCCCATTAAAAACTGCTTGTAATACGAATCCATATATGTATAAATATGTTGACGTGGAATTAAGAACGGTAGCGGCTTATATTCTTTGACACCATTTTCACTGCGATATGAACGGAATTCAATCTATATGAAAAAAGAAATGGAAGGAAGATTCTGGTTGGTTTTATTTGAAAACATCTGTATTATAAATAAAAAACCTCAGTATCATCTCCTTCTTTGATGTCAAAATTATACTTAAAATTTCCTGAAGCACCATATACACCACGACTAATACGTTCCACTCTAAAATCATTTAAACTCACTAAATCTGGATTATCGGAATGGGCCGTAACAGATTTTAACTCGTAGGTCCATGTATGCTGATATTGCAAAAGAAGAAATAAGAAGAAAATTCAATAAGTAGAAAATAGTTTGTAAATCAGTTTTACCTTTATAGGAATCGTCAATGGTCCAACCTTCAAAAATGTTCCAACCTTCAAAAATGTCGCGAAAATCAACAGAGTCAGTATAATTGTTTTGCCGCCCAATAGTGGCATGTTGTGTACCGTAACTTTGTTAAAATATTGCATTTCATTAGGCACCACTTATTTTATAGAGATTAACGGTATTGTTTTAATGCAATAACATAACAATAATATAATTACAAAATTACTTTATATGTAAATAATTACTTGCCATGTCTCTCTACGATATGTATCTACAAGGAAAATTGTAATGTAAACGAGGAGAGTAATTATGTAGCTACATATATACTCATATATGGGTGACGTAGGAGATGAAGGATACCAAGCAATAGCCCTGACGTGTTAACCATGGCAGAGCCCAGGCCTTATATTGGCCCTTCTTTCATCTCAAGTGGACAATGACTTCCCTTGTGGTGACAACTGGAGAGCTGCCTTTAACGTCCATTAAAGGTAGTGAGCTAACATATTCCAAGCCATGTCTGAATTGCGTATTCCCACAAAGCTCTTTCGGCTTTGTAAGATGACATTAACTGATACACGGTCTTCAGTTAAAATAGGAAAGAAACTCTGCAAACGTTTAAAGAAGTGGCACAATTTACAGCAACAGCCACATGTTACTTGCTTATGCTGGCTACATTGACATCATAGAAGAAGTAACTGATACCTCTAAGAAGGTCGAAGGAGAATTTGCTAAAGTAGGTCTGATGTGGAAATTTTGAGGTAGGTAAAGACTTTGTATATCTCAGCAACGCCATAAACACAACAAACAACATCAGTTGTGACATATGAAGAAGGATAGAATTGGTCAAACAGATTTGGCTTTAGTAAGCAGTTTAAAACCAAAGCAACATCCCGTCAAACAAAAATTACACTGTACAAAACAATAATAGTATCCGTGCTAATGTATAGTTTCGAACCCTGGGTACTTGCGCAAGCACAGAAGGCATTGCTTGCTTGGTGTGTTTGAAAGAAAAATTCTTCTAAAGATTTTAGGTATTTTTAATTTTTGAGCAATATTTGCTATCCACATTAGCTTTAAATTAACACTTAGGTTTCCCCGTGGTTAAGAAACTTCTCCACAGAAAATTGTGGGCATATGTAGGTTACCGTTATGGTATAGTTTCCACATAGCGGTACCACCCGATATCAGATATTTTGATATTTCTATCAACATTTCCTGTATAAAGTGGGTGTTATTTGGGATTAAGTGTTCCTAGCGGTCAAAAAACGTCACAACCAAAGATTGTAGACTTAGGTACACGGTTTAGTGTAGTTCCCATATCCCGGTTCATCCCGATTGGAACAGACCCCATATAACGTAAATTCCCGATTTTATGTCTTTTAAAATTGTTAACTATATTTTCTTATCAAATTAACTGTTAAGTGACACCTGGGATTCCCAGTGCTAAAAAAAACTTCTCCACCAAAAATTGCGGGCATAGGCCCACGTTTTGTTAAAGCTCCCCTGTAGCGGTACAACCAGATTTCAGGTATTTGTGGAGTTTAATATCAACATTTCCGCTCCAAATTGGCTGTAATTTACATTTAGAGTTTCCAGGGGTCGAGAAATGTCTCTATTAAAAACTGTGGAACCAAGTCCACCAGTTGTTTATAACTTTTCCACCATAAATTGGGGTTATAAAACCATGTTAAGAAGGCATAGCCCCGATTTTAGAACATTTGCAGTTTTTTTTTCAGACATTTTCTGAATGCGCTATTATAATTTGAAATTTGGTATTCCCATTGGCCAAAAAACATTCGATTTCAGTTATAGTTAAGTTTTTATTTATTCCCAGTGGTAAGAAAACTTCTGAAGTTGTTACCTTTGTAACGGAAAGAAAATTGATTATTTCATCTCAGTTCAGAGTGTTTCATGGTGAAGGGTATAAAAAGTTCGGCCCCGCCGATCTTAACTCTCTTTTTATTTGTTATTTCTAATTTAATTTTGAAATACTCTTTGCAATAATAGTTATTATTATAAATTTTAACAGTTAGCTGATGGCCATTGTAGCCAATGCTATGTCTTATTAACATTGTATTTACTACAAGTTAATATAATAATAATTAAAAAAATAAATATTAACATAGGGCAATTACAATATTCTAAACAGTTGTTGCTCCTAACTCATTTGGGTTTTACAAAATTAATTATAATTATAATTACAGTCAAAATTAATTATAATTATAATTACAGCCAACTTAGATTGAAAATGTAGATAAACAGTTGAAATACCTGAAGTCGGAAAGTACCGGTATATGGGAACTATACCAAACCGTGGTGGTGACGTTTTTTGACCACTGGGAACCCTTAATGCCAAATTACACCCACTTTAGACAGGAAATGTAGATGGAAATATCAAAATATCTGATATCGGAAGGTACCGCTATATGGGGACTATACGAAACCGGTAACCTACATATGTCCACAATTTTTTGTGGAGAAGTTTCTTAACCACGAGGAATCTTAAGAGTTAATTTAAAGCTAATGTGGAGAGAAAATATGTCTCAAAAATTAAAAATACCTAAAATCTTTAGAAGAATTTTTGTGTGCTTGCGCAAGTAGCCAGACTTCGAAACTATACATTAGCACGAATAATATCATTGTTTTGTACAGTGTAATTTTTGTACAGTGTAATTAGAACACTCTACCAAGATGGAAAGCGTGAACAGCTCACCAAAGAATGTGAGAGGATGAAAATTTACCTAATTGGTTTAAGCGAGGTACGTTTGAACAAAAGTGACCGTACTATAGACGATAGTGGAGGGACACTGTTACATTCTGGGATGCCAAGAGAAAATGATCCATATATCCGTGGAGTCGGAATTTATATCTCGAAAAATATTATAAAGTCATTAATGTCTTGGGAACCCATATCAGAAAGAATAATAATGGTGAGGCTGAAAGGGAAGAAAAAGAATATTTCCGTCGTGCAATGCTATGCACCCACTGAAGAGACTATGCTAGACGAAAAAGAATTATTCTACAACATATTTGAAAAAACGCTATCAGAGATTCCAAAAAATTATATTATTATTTTAATGGGGGACTTTAATGCTCAAATAGGTGAAAATAATTCGGGTTACGAAAATATTATGGGAAAGCATGCCTTGGGCGCTTGCAATGAAAATGGAGATCTCTTTCTGGAATTATGTAACAACCACAACTTAAAAATAGCAGATTTTTCGATTTCCCCATAGAAAAGAAAAGTCAACACACAAATAGATCACATTTGTGTCTCCCCAGATTGGTTTAACATCTGCTGTGATGTTAGAAATAAAAGAAGCACTGAAATAGGCTGCGATCACTACTTGCTCTTGTGTGAGCTCTGCATAAACATCAGACCTAAGAAAAATTCTCCAACAGAACTGCGATAAAGTTTGAAGTTAAAAATCTCAATGATGAAGCTGTACGCAATGACCTATCCGTCAAAATAAACAACTATCCGAAGCGAAAGAGAAAGGAGTGGATGTCCGAAGAATGCTGGGGTCTTATTAAGGAAAGATCAGAATTGAAAATTCGGCTTCTATCTTATATAGATGACATCAACAGTAAATCTCTGGATGCAGAACTCAGAAATTTTAATGCAAGAATAAAGCGAAAAGCCAAGCATGACAAAAACACTTTCCTTGACAAGCTAGCAATTTCCGCACAAGAAGCAGCAGACAGAGGCAATACAGAAGATCTATATATATATATAATTGTTCCACAAACATCCCATAAGGGACAAGGGAGACTTCTCTCACATCAATGAGTGCACCCCGATTCATATTAGATCAATGATATGGGACCTACAGTTTATCGCCGAGTCCGAACGGCGTGTCTAAGACACCACTTCTGTAGAGAAGTTTTACATGGCTGAAATACTCAGAAAATGTCGCCAACATTACTGAGGGCTATTTTGCCACCGTTGAAAAGTGTTTTGATATTGCCTAACCGGGGAATCGAACCCACGACCTTATGTGTGCAAGGCCGGTGTGCTTACCATTGCACCACGGTGGCACCCAAGATCTATTTAATATAATAAGAGATATCAATGGCTCTCGCGGACGCATTAACTACCCAATCCTTGATGATAACGGAAAGCTAGTAACAGACACTGCTGCACAATTGGAGGCATGGAAGCAACATTTTGAGCGGACGCTAAATGTCATTTATGATGAAGACATAGACGGGTTGCTATTATCAAGCATACCCCAACCAAATGTGAACATATCTTCATCTCCACCGAGTATAGACGAAGTTAAAGATGCGATACTCAAGATAAAATCTAATGTTTTAAAATACACACCGAAAAAATGGCCTCACTCCTTCTCCCACTCTTTGAAAAAATATGGATACTGCAGGATATACCAAATGAATTGAAGGAATCAATTATTATAAAGCTTCCAAAGAAAGGGGACAAGAAAATCCGTAACAACTGGAGAGGAATCTCGCTTCTACCATCAATAACCAAGCTGTTTAATCAAATCATATTGTCTCGCATTTTGAGAGAGATAGACAGACAATTACCCAGCACCCAAGCTGGTTTCCGACCAAACCGTAGCTGCATAGACCATATTAGTGTTGTCAGGAACTTCATCGAACAATCCGCAGAATTTAATTCCACCCTTTATCTGACGTTCGTGAACTTTGAGAAGGCCTTCGATGCGCTAAGGAGAGATTATATATGTAAAGCCTTGGAAGTGAAGGGAATTCCACTAAAAATTATTAATATAATACGTAAAAGCTAAAACGGTGGAGTTTCTAGGGTGGTACACGATGGGTGCTTGAGTGCAGAATTCCCCAGCGTGAGTGGTGTAAAACAAGGGTGTGCACTTTCACCCATTCTATTTATTGCAACGCTGGACCTGGTTCTTAACAATCTAGACCAAATACAAGGCATTCCTGGAGATTCAACAACCTATCTGCTCTCGCATACGCTGACGACATAGTTTTACTTGCAACCAGACATGGAACAAGTCTCGTTTAGGGGCACCTCTCCGATCGGGCTGAAATTTTCACCATAGGTAGACCTTGGGACCCTGATCACAACTTTTCCGGGGGAAGTACATACTTCCCGAGATATGGGTCTTGACATTTTACTATATTTACTTGGGCAATATGGGTATCATTTTAAAGCTCGTGGTGAGTACTTTTCTTTGCTATTACGACTTTTGCTTCAGATTACAACAATATATAGCTTTTTCAGGGGGAGTCCATACTTCTCGAGATATTTGTCTTGACTTTGTTAGTCTTATCGCCATTATTAACCTATGCAATATGGGCGTCGTTTTAAAGCTCATGAGTATTGCTTCCTAATGCCGTTAATAATTTGAAACAGTAATTTAATTTTGTAATGATAATTTATAATTTTTATTTAGTGGGCTACGCGAACAAAAGTTTCTCCAAAATTATAAGTTTTCTTTAAGTAGCCGGCCTTCGGCCGGGATTTAAGACTTTCTCCCATGGACAGGAGCAAAAGTGGGCTACGCGAACAAAAGTTTTTCCAAAATTATAAGTTTTCTTAACGTAGCCGGCCTTTGGCCGGGATTTAAGACTTCCCATATCTCGGGAAGTATGGACTTCCCCCGGGAAATATATATATATATAGTTGTTGTCAGGGTCCCAAGGACTACCTATGGTGAAAATTTCAGCCCGATCCGAGAGGTGCCCCTAAACGAGACTTAAGCCCCAGACATCAAGATATGCAATCATAGGCATACAAAATTGGGCTGAAATTAACACGCGCAAAACAAAATGTATGCGAATCAACGCAAATAATAACTCACCCCTATTTATAAACAATGGCGAAGTAGATAATGTTGATAATTTTGAATATCTTGGCAGCGTCTTAAACAGCACAGGGGGTACAATGGAAGATATTGACAACAGACTACGCAAAGCTAAAGGAGTTTTTGCATCTAGGTGCCGTGTCTGGAGAAGCAACAAAATAAATCAAACTACAAAGCTTAAGATATTCAACGCATGCGTTAAATCAACCCTTCTATACGGCTGCGAGACATGGTTGGTTTAGGGATACGTAAAATCGATTTCGGTTAATCGATTATTAGCCGCAAAATTCCTAAAAGTCGTAGTTAACTATTGACTGTGCGAAAACCGGATAATCGATTTTTCTTAATCGACTTTCGAAAAACGGAGTCAACTATTATTCGTAGTCGACCATTAGTCGTAGTCTATTATTATTCGTAGTCGACTATTAATCGTGGACGACTATTAGTCATAGTTGACTATGTGCCAAAACAGCGTAGTGGACGGTACTTTTTTATACATATACACATCATGGATCGCATCTATTATATTCGATTATAATCGATTTTCGGCGGTTAACGAATAATCGAAAGTCGACTTTTAGTATACTCTCAAATAATCGACTAACCGAAAATCGAGTTTTAAGTTTTTCACGAAAACCGTATAATCGAAAAACCGATTATTGCATTCCACTGCGTATCCCTAGGTTGGTTATGCACGCTGTCACCAATAAACTCCAAACATACATAAACAGATGCCTCCGCAACATCCTCAACATATGGTGGCCAAGAGTGATAAGCGACGAACGCCTGTGGCTGGTTACTCACCAGACATCAATAGAAGTAGAAATACGCAGAGGAAATACCAATGGCTCGGATATACCTTACGAAAGCCGAATGATGACGTTACGCATGCTGCACTGGAGCGGAATCCACAGGGTACTAGGAAGAGAGGAAGACCTAAGACAACATGGCGCAGAACAATAAGTAAAGAAACGTCCAAATCGTTTAATGAACTACGTTATATATCTCGAAAGAGAGCAGTATGGAAAAACTTTGTAAAAATCTTTGTGACTAGGCCACGTTTTAACATACATATGTTGTGTTAAAAAAGCTATAAATAAATAAATTTTTGTTTTACGAGATGTGGCTTTGTTTTTAAAATGCTTACTAAAGCCAAAGTAGGATCTGTTGACCAATACTATTCTTCCTCATATTTCACAAATGATGTTGTTTGAATGGACTTAAACCTAACCTTGGGTTCTTATGTTTTTCGGGTCGCTTCGTTTTTCATATTTTTTAACTCTCAGAGGTCATTAAAGGGGTCTTTTTTGTCCCTTCTCATATAAAATGTGATCGTATCAGAGGAAAATATTCTACAAATTTGTTAGCCATCAATTTTTACTATAGGTCCCAGAAAACATTAAAATTCTAAATTTTACCGAAACGCCAGGAAGTTACCCTGACAAGAAAAAATATCACATAAAACGAAAAGTGCAACTATGTGCAGGATGGAAATTGTTAAAAAATGTCTTCCCTTTTTTGAAATAATACGGTACACAGCCCAACTCGGTCTTACTCACAACAATTTTCATCATTTATTGTGAAAATTGACCTTGAACAAAATCAACAAGTACTAAAAACACGAACTTCGTTGGCGAAACTGAACATTTTAAATTCGTTTCACATACCACGGTGCTCTTGAATCAAATTTAAATGGAAGGTGCTTACACCTGGGAAGTTTTTGCGGATTCTGAAACAACAATGTTCATAGATGAGAAAAATCAAAAAAACAAAATATAAATCGGCGGAGCGCGATTCAAGTTGACATTTTTAGTGGTTATTTAGGTTTTTTGCGATTTTGCTTGGAAACAGTAAGTCCTATGAAAATGGGAATAAAGAAAATGTTGTAGCTATCAAAATTATCTACAAGATTGACCTTAATGATATTTTCCTAGGTTTTACAATTTTTGAGATATAGAAGTTGAAATTGGGACAATTCAAATTCAATTCAATTGCAATTTGCAATTTCCCAACTTAAACTTATATATCTAAAAAATGGTACAACCTAGGAAAAATTACATAAGCCTAAGTCTTGTAGAGAATTTTCACAGCTATAAGATTTTCTCAGGTCCCATGCCGATAAGACTTGCCGTATTCAAGTAAAATCGCGAAACCCTAGCAAAAAACCTAAAAATGTAAACTGAGCTTCTTTATCTCAAAAATGGTACTGCCTGAGAACAAATCATAAACATCAATTCTATAGAGAATTTTCACAGCTACAACATTTTCTTTAGCTCCATTTCGATTGCACTTGCGGTTTCCAAGCAAAATCGTGAAAACCTAAAAAACACCTAAAAATGTGAATTTTTACCGCGATTTATTTAAAAATCCCTACAGCGATTTTTTCGTGTTTTTGGATTTTTCTCATCTATGAACATTGCTGTTTCAGAATTCACAAAAACTTCCCCTGTGTAAGCAGTTTTCATTAAAAGTTAGTTAAGGCGCACCCTTCATGACATTGTTTTATAAGGGGGCGATACAGTCCGGGCATTGTCCCAATTTGAACTTCAATATCTCAAAAATGGTAAAATCTACAAAAATACCGTACGGGTCAATCTTGTAGAGAATTTTCATAGCTACAACATTTTCTTCAGTCTCATTTTGATAGGACTTGCGGTTTCTAAGCAAAATCGTGAAAACCTAAACAACCCCTAAAAATGTCAACTTGAATCGCGATTTATTTGAAAGCGCTCCGGCGATTTTTTTTTTTGTTTTTTTTTTCTCAACTATGAATATTGTAGTTTCAGAATCCGCAAAAACTTCCCAGGTGTAAGCACCTTCCATTTAAATTTGATTCAAGAGCACCGTGGAAAGTTATGAGTATTTCTTTACCTGTGATTTCTACAGAATTCGACCTTTCGAGGAGAGATATCTCTGGAACCGTTAATTAAAAAAATCTGAAAATTTCAAAAGCCACATTTTGAAAAAGTGTCAGATTTCGCTCAGAAATTCCCATAAGTATTTTATAATGTTCTTAATTATCTATATACAGTCAGACCTCGATTATCGGTAATGGTCGGGACCGGAGGCATTACGGATAATCGATTTTGCCGGATAATGGAGTAACACAGTTTCTCATATATTTTAATAAAAAATATATGTTTTTTTTTTTTTTTTTGTAAATATTTATTAATAGGAGCAATTATGAATTTATTGTGAAGTTTAAAAGGTTAAAGTTGTGCTAAAATAACTAATTTGTGCATCGTTTTTGTTCATTGAAATTTGATCGAATTGATCATAACTCCGGATCATAAAGATTTTCACGGTTAATCGGTGTAAAATGAACAAAATATTGTATCTTTTCCTTTCCCAGATAATGGAGGTTTACGGATAATCGATTCCCGGATAATCGAGGTTTGACTGTACTTTTATGTGCAGTCAGTAGACTGGTTTTAAATCAAAGGGGAAAAACTCTATGTCGGATATTTTTAGGCGAGTTTAGTTTTGTTAGATTTTAACATTGCCAAAGTTTGAGCAAAATCGGAATATGTTAACAAGTGCCACTGGGGCCTCGAAGTTTCCATAGTAATTTGTATGAGGCCAAAGGTGAATTTTCACGAAACTATTCTAAAGGCCAAATTTATTGTCCAATCGATAAGAAATTTTTACCACTTTATTTCTGTGGCTAAACAAGTAGCCTACAACAAATTTTGAAAATCGGTTCGGATTTTAATATTAGCTATATATAAGGCTCATGTAAATTTTGAGGCCCCAGTGGTACCTGTTAACATTTTCCGATTGTGCTCAAACTTTGGCAATCTTAAAATCTAACAAAACTAGACACTTTAGGGGCGTGCCGCATAAAAAATCAGACAGCGACCACTCTAGTAGGCAACGGTTATACATATAAGCTTTCTTACACATCTCTCATTACTTCAACTACAAAAGTCACATTCCAATCGGTAGCTCCATAACCGTATACAACGACTTTATAAAAACCCTCATCTAAATGTGGTGGAAATTCCTCCTTCTTAAATTGACATTTGTCAAAGGTGTAATCTTTCCTTTTGAATGGCGGTTGAAATTTACCCTCAAATACTGGCAGATTGGAGCACTCTTTAAATGATCCCATTAAAAACTGCTTGTAATACGAATCCATATATGTATAAATATGTTGACGTGGAATTAGGAACGGTAGCAGCTTATATTCCTTGACACCATTTTCACTGCGAAATGAACGGAATTCAATCTATATGAAAAAAGAAATGGACGGAAAAATCTGGTTGGTTTGATTTGAAAACATCTAATTTATAAATGAAAAAAAAAAACCTCAGTATCATCGCCTTCTTCTATGTCAAAATTATACTTAAAATTTCCTGAAGCACCATATACACCACGACTAATACGATCCACTCTAAAATCATTGAAACTCAATAAATCTGGATTTCCGGTATGGGCTTTAACAGATTTTAAGTCATAGGTCCATGTTTGCTGATATTGCAATAGAAGAAATAAGAAGAAGATACAATAGGATGAAAATATTTTGAAAATCGGATTTACCTTTATGGGAATCGCGAATGACCCAACCTTCAAAAATGTTCCAACCTTTAAAAATGTTGGGAAAATCAACAGAGTTAGTATTATTGTTTTGCCGTCCAATAGTGACATTTTGTGTACTGTAACTTTGTTAAAATACTGCATTTCATTAGGCACCATTTATTTTATAGAGATTAACGGTATTGTTTTACTACAATAACATAACAATAATATAATTACAAAATTACATTATACATATATGTAAATATTTACTTACCATGTCTCTCAACGATATGTATCTACAAGGAAAATTGGAATGTAAACGAGGAGAGTAATTATGTAGCTATATACAGGTAAGCACATCTTGGACACTACAGGTCGTGGGTTCGATTCCCAGGCCAGGCAACATCAACAATTGCAACGTTGGCAAAAAACCCCTCAGTTATGTTAGCGACATAACCTGAGTATTTCATCCATGTTAAACTTCTCTACAAGTAGTGTCTTAGGACACACCGTTCGGACTCGGCAATAAACAGCAGATCCCTTATTATTAAGCTAATATGAATCGGGGTGCACCCATTGATATGAGAGAAGTCTCCCTTGTTCCGTATGGGATGTTTGTGGAACAATTCTCACATATATACTCAAATATATGGGTGACGTGGGGGATGAAGGATACCAAGCAATAGCCGCTGACGGGTTTAACTTGGCAGAGCCCAGGCATTGTCTTGGCCCTTCTTTCATCTCAAATGGACACTGACTTCCCTGTGGTGGCAACTGGAGAGCTGCCTTTAACGCCCATGAAATGTAGTGAGCTAACATATTCCAAGACATGTCTGAATTGGATATTCATACAAAGCTCTTTCTGCTTTGTAGTAGTAGTAGTAGTAGTAGTATCACTTTATTATTCTTCATTTAGTTACATAATTACATTTCTTTTATATATAGATATTATTGATAATAAAGGATTTACGACTATGACATCATGTCGTCAGTCGGTTATGAAATACATATTGTGTACAAATTTTGCTTATTTGTTAAGAAGGGTTTACAAATATTATTGAAATTCACTAACAATTAATCTACGATATTGCAGTGCTACTTTAAGATAAGCAACTAGTTTTTTCCAATCATTCTGTTCCTCTCCATTTAAGATAAATAATACCTCTTGGTGCTGTAGTAAAGGATGGCCAAAAATTTGTAATCGATACTCTCTGTAAATTGGACAAATGCCGATGAAGTGTTGAAGGGTTTCTTTTTCGCGAAGGTTGCAAATCGTACAATTATTTCCGTCTGATTCTGGTGTGTTGTGGCTTCCATTAAGCCGGATAAGGTCACACCTAGCCTTAAATATCCAGGAAATCTCTTGTCGACTGTAGATCTCATCAAAATATAATACACCTCGTGTTAGGTCTAAGTCCTTATAGATACGGTAATTACTTTGAAGAGCCCTCTGTACATTAGTTGCTTTATTATTTGATAACAATCGATCTATTAAAGTTGCCTCCATAATATTCCAATCATTCTCAGGAATACACTCATCTATTGTTTGCATTTGTAATGTACTAAGCCGATCGTTTAATGATTTGGCCCAGAAGATTTGTTTCCGCAACAGTATTTTGCTCAGCTTACATGGTAGTCTGTCTTGGCTATATCGGAACAAAGTCCTCCATATATATTTTAGATGCAATTTGAGCGTGTGGATATGTCCTGCCTCTAGCCCTGTCTCAATCGAAAGGGCATAGTTTGGCGTCGAATCCGGTAATTTAAAAACCCGTTTGAGAAAGAAACGTTGTAGCTTATCTACCTCATCAAAGTGTAGGTGACCCCATACTTGCGCCGCATACGATTGAATTGCTCTACAAACTGCTTGATATACGTTCCATTTCTGAGGTAATCCAATCTCATTTTTGTTTATAAAATTCTTCCATGTAACTTTCAGTGCACTCTTTGCTTGGCTATTGCGATTTTGAACGTGTTTTAGGAAGGACATTTGTGGCGTAACGATGACACCAAGATAATTATATTGTGGGACGATTTCAATTTCCTCGCCACGGTAGCTCCATTTTTCCTTTGATGATAATCTGCCTCCATTTCGGAAAACCATTATTTTTGACTTACTCATATTCACTATTAAATTCCACTTTGAACAGTATTCCTCCAAATTTGTTATCATAGTTTAAAGTATCTGAATATCCTCCGCTAAGATGACGATATCGTCTGCGTACAACAATAATCTGATATTCAGGTCCTCAATGGTAACTCCTCCACTCAAGCAGTCGTGCAAATCATTAATGTATAGTGCGAAGAGAAGGGGTGATAACAAACAGCCCTGTTTCACACCAGATACCGTGTCAAAATAATCGGATCTTTCAACTCCAGTCAATACCGCTGATTTTGTTCTTTGATATATGCTTTCTATCATCTTCACAAACTTATAGGAGATTCCTATTTCATGTAATTTGTAAATTAATAGGCTCCGACTAATATTATCAAAAGCGGCCTTAAAATCCACGAAAAATGCATACAATTTCTTTTTCTCTGATAATTTAAAGTTTACTATTGAGGCCAAGTTGTACACATTATCAGCTGTCGAATAATTCCTCCTGAAACCAGCCTGATATTCGAGAAGTATTTTGTGATTTTCTACCCATGTTATGAGTCTTTCATTGAGAACTCCCATAAAGATTTTAGCCACACTATTCATGAACGATATTCCCCTGTAATTCGAAACCTCACTTAGGCTTCCTTTTTTGTGGATCGGAAATATTAGGGTATTCGCAAAAGAGTCTTCCACATCTCTCATTTCGTAGGCTCTGTTGAATGTTCGAGCTAATTCGGTAAGAAAGTCATCAGTGGCGTTGATAAAAAACTCATAAGGAATTCCGTCTTCACCCGGCGCCTTCTGAGATTTTACCATTCTTAGCATGTGCTTGATTTCATCCAATGATATTTCCCTATCCAAATAGTAGTCTGTTATTAGCATTGGAGCGTATAGTATATTTATTGCAGACTGTTCTGGGTTTAACAAGTTTCGAAAGTATTCTTTAAACATTTCGGCTGATATGTTTTGACTTATTTTTAGTTCCTGATTATTAATTTCCTTTACAAGCTTCCACCATTCTTTGCCATTCGTAATATTGTTAATTTTTTCATTCATTATGGAATAATATCGGTTTTTGCATGTCTCACATACTTCCTTGTACTTCTTCTTTGCATGTAAATATGCCTGTTTATCGATTTCGTTGCTAGTCTTCCGAAATTTACGTAAATGTTCAAAAACTTTTTTTCTAGCCCAATGACATGTTTCATTGAACCATTTAGTTTTGGGGATATATGTTTTTGTTGGGATTACTGTATCTGATGCTGAAACAATAATGCCAGTTAGGTCTTTCAAACAAAGGCTTTCGTTTGTTTCTCGAAGATTTTGAAGTTTGGAATTGAGTTTATTTTGGTACAAGCTTTTATCTGATTCTTTCCACAACAATTTGGGTAACAACTTCATTTTATTTGGGTATTGTGCAGGTGAACTTACTTCCATTGTAACTACTATTGGAAGATGATCAGACCATATTTTTTCTTCTACACGAAAACTATCCACATATTGTAGCAAGGCATGGGACATTGAGCATATATCATTTACAGACTCGCCAACAGTACTAATATATGTGAGATTGCCATCTTCATCGCCTACCGTCTGCCCATTAAGAACGATTAGATTATTTTCGTTGCAGAAATCCAGATATAAACGGCCCCTTGTATTAACTTCATTGTCTTGGGATTTTCTTGCATCTGTTCCAGCCATAAAAAGTTCCCTATAGAGTGGCACAATGTCTTGTTGAATGTTGCCGATACGTATATTTAAGTCTCCTATTAGTATGAGATTTTCGTCTATGGACTGTTCAACGAAAGTTTTAACTTTAGAGAAGTCACTGGTCCAGTTTGCTGTTCTTAAGTAAATTGGGACTATTCTTAATGCTGAATGTGCAGTTTTGATGAACAAATGCGGTGTGTCGTCTGAACTAATAAACTCGTGGATAATATTTTGATTTGACAAGCAACTTTTTATTCCAACCATAATTCCACCAATTGCTCTACCGTATCGACTAGTTTTCGTAGCGCTTATCCAATATATATGGAACCCAGGGAAGTATTTCTCTGCTTGTGTTGTATTTTCCATGGTTATATGGGTTTCCAGTAATATAATAATATCAAACTCATTTAAATACATAAAGAACAATGGATAAAGGTATTTATTAGCTAAGCCATTAATATTGTATGAAATAATTTTAAGTTTTCTGTGGGTGTTATTTATTTTAATAGGTTTAACGTTTTGATTGGCATGGATGGATTCTAGTTTTTTGGACCGATTTTATCAAAGATTGTGTTGAAGGATGTGACAGTTAGTTC
Organism: Musca autumnalis; assembly: GCF_047663935.1. Classification (NCBI taxonomy): domain Eukaryota; kingdom Metazoa; phylum Arthropoda; class Insecta; order Diptera; family Muscidae; genus Musca; species Musca autumnalis. The sequence continues at coordinate 160,603,143 of NW_027411866.1, read as the reverse complement.
TTCGCCATATAAGTTCTTGAGTACTGCTTCAGCTTCCTCTCTGCCACAGATTAGTTTACTTTGCGCGTTCCAGGTGAACCATTTGTCTCCGATTTTCATTCGATCATCTCTTACAACGATTTTGTGCTTCTTGGACTCATTTAAGATGATATTAACTGATACACGGTCCTCAGTTAAAATAGGAAAGAAACTCTGCAAACGTTAGAAGAAGTGGCATAATTTGCTTGCCTATGCTGGCTACATTGACATCAAAAAGATGTAACTGAAACCGTTAAGAAGGTCGAAGGAGAATTTGCTAAAGTGGGTCTGGCAGTAAATGGCGACAAGACCAAGCTGATGGTGTCAACGCGAAATGAGCGAATAGAAACGGGCTCACTGTGGGCGAAATTCAAATCTAGCGGGGAAAAAGTACGAAAGTTCACCAAGAGCTAAGTAAAAAATCATTAATGCAGTAGTTTTTTTTTCAGACCCACTGGTTGGTAATTGTTGTTGGAAAATGTGAAGAACAACTTCAAAATTACTAAAATCTGGGGGTTAGACCAAAACGTAAACTATGGCAACAACATTGGAAATAATGTTATATACCCTCGGAAGACCCTAAATACCAATATACAGCAAAATTTACAGTGAAATGTGGTCCACATACCTAAAAAACCTTACATGCACGCAGAAAAAAAATATAATGGATCCAACAATATTCGAAGAGCACAGTATGTGTTGTAAAGATATTGTATGTAGTATTGTGAATCTAACAATCGTTTGTGTCAATTCCAACAATTGTTTTTGTTAAATCCAAAAATAGTTTTTGTCAACTGGACAATATGTTTCTCTTTTCTTCCACAATTTTTTTCTGTTCTCTAGGTATTCGATGCCGTGCTTTTCACAATTTTGGTGAGTTTTGTTTGTATGACAGGTTGACTTATTTTTTTTTGTGTATATATAACGCCAATGAGATTTTTGTTTTTATAGTTTCATTCTTTTTCTTTGTGTTTTTATGATTGAGTTATACCGGCACAATCTGAGAAGTGGTTGTAATTTGGGGTTTCCTTTCATGTTTGTTACTGTGATGGGTGCTTGAATGAGCGCTACGGCGTAGCTTTGTTTGGCTTTGTTGTCTGTCAGTTAAAACAGCAAACCATGTACACTGTTCTTCTATGTCGTAATACAGCGTCAGGCACCATACTTTTATATTGCATACTTTACGGGGTGTCATTGTGTGAGTGCATGCTTTTTCAATGGGTTGAATTGTGTGTGTGGAGAGAGAGCAACGTTAAATGAGAGCACGTGGGCGATCTCTCGCCTGACGCTGTCGTAATATTATACGCGATATCTATATCAACGTTATGTGGAAAGTGTATATGAGAAGTATATACACTCGAATCAAAAATTTCAGTAACAGGTTTTCTGGGCTGACAATAGTTTTGTAAAAATTCTAGATTATGATAGTTCCTACCATCGGTATTGTTAATGATTTTTACAATATTGCGAAAATTCCCAAGTTGTTTTGGTTTTCTATGTTTGGAGCAAAAGATGGTATTTTTGGATTTGGATTACAATGTTTGAACAAAACAAATAAATTTTTGCAACAAAAATAGATATTTTTGTTCCCACAAAATCGAAAAATATTTTTTCTCTGCGTGTGCGGAGGTACCGTTACGAGGACGATATGCTTTAACGGTGAGCTATATTCGCCATACTAAGTGCAATCACACCTATACATATAAGTAACGTCTGTACCAAATTATAACCGTTTACCCCAATTAGTTCAGGAGTTATTGATTTTCCCCGCTAGATGTAAATTTTGCCCACACTGGGACTGTGGAAATTTTGAGGTACGTAAAGACTTTGTCTACCTTGGCAACGCCATAAACACAACAAACAACATCAGTTGTGAAATATGCGGAAGAATAGTATTGGTCAACAGATCCTACTTTAGCTTTAGTAAGCAGTTTAAAAATAAAGCCCCATCTCATCAAAACAAAATTACACTTTACAAAACAATGAGAGTTTCCGTGCTAATGTATAGTTTCCAAGCCTGGGTACTTGCGCAAGCACATAAGGTAGTGCTTGGTGTGTTTGAAATAGAAATTCTTCTAAAGATTTTAGGTTAAGAAACTTCTCGCATATATAGCGGTACCACCCGATATCAGAGATTTTGACATTTCTTTCAACATTTCCTATATAAAGTGGGTGTAATTTGGCATTAAGGGTTTGTGGCACTCTAAACTACTTGTAATTTGTTTTTAATCAACATACATTTTTCATTTATTGTCAGTATATAAAATAAAATTTTCAGTTGGAATAAATAAATTATAATAAACAGTCTGACAAATTGGTGACCCCGATATTACGCAACCTTTGCCAAATTCAATATGCCACTTACACGCTCTACATCTGGAGGCGAGTCGACTAGTGATGCTGCAGGCGATAGATTTGTCCCAAATCCAACAATAGCTGTTAAAATTCCAATGTTTTGGAAGGAAAATCCCAAATTATGGTTTGCACAAATTGAAGCCCAAATTCAACTTACTTCATTGTTTTGGCGGACCTAGACCATGAAATTCTTAGTCAGGTTAGCGATATTGTTATGAATCCTCACACAGATTCATACGCACAACTGAAAACCCGATTATTGGATCAGTTTTCCATGTCTGATGAACACAGGATGAAAACGCTTCTCTCCAACTTAGAAATAGGGGATACTAAGCCGAGTGCTCTTTTCCGCCAAATGAAAATCCTTGCAAACGGAGCCGTAACTGATGATTTTTTGCGAACTATGTGGCTAGAACGGTTGCCAACTCAAGCACAAGCAATCCTAGCTACATCAACAGAAGCGCTAGACAAACTCGATAAAATGGCAGACAAAATTGCAGACATCCAGCCTACTAGGAACTCGTTCATATCCGAAGTTTATTCCCTGAATGACGTTATGAAACAGATCGAAGGTATCAATTATAAATTACGCGAACTCGAAAAATACAGAACGTTTCAAAAAATAGATCACGAAGTAAGTCTTCTGAATCACATTCGAGTAGAGAATCAAGAGAAAGTGGAGTATGCTACTACCACCGCCGATTTAAAGAAAAAGCACGTAAGTGTCGACCTCCACGTTCATATACTCGTACAAACCGCACCTCGGGAAACTTCCCAACCGATCGCTAGAGGCGTCATGCGATCGGGAATGCAAAACAAACCGCCTCATCATATATGACAATTCAATAGGTAAACATTTTCTTGTTGATTCTGGCGCAGATATTTCTGTAGTACCTGTAAAGAAAAGCAAGAATATTAAAAGTTCAAAATACAAACTTTTTGCAGCTAACAATTCCCCTCTTCATACATATGGAGAAGATATTTTAACGCTATCGTTCGATCTCTGTCGAAATTTTCCATGGAAATTTATTGTTGCAGATATTTCGCATCCAATAATCGGTGCAGATTTTTTAAACAAATTCGGTCTTATTGTTGATATTACTGCACAACTAATTGAAAAGGGAAAAATTACTATCTTCGAAACTATATCGAAATAAAAACTGTTATCAATACAACACCGTCATTGAAACCAAGGGACATCCAGTGACATCAAAACCACGTCGTCTACCAGCGGAGAAACACGAAATTGCCAAGAAAGAATTCGAATTTATGATGCAACAAGGACTCTGGTACCAAAGAAGAACGGACAATGGCGACCTTGTGTCGTTTAAATGCTCAAACGGTACCGGATCCCCATATTCACGACTTCACGCATAGCCTGAATGTCAAAACTATTTTCTCAACCTTGGATTTGGTAAGAGCGTACAATCAAGTACCCGTTGCTACAGATTACATTTCTAAAATCGCCATTATAACGCCATTTGGTCTCTATGAATTTCAATGCATGACCTTTGGTTTATGCAACGCTGGTCAAACCTTTCAGCGATTTATTTATGAAGTGCTTCGCGATTTGGATTTCTGTTTCGCCTACATCGACGATATTCTTATTGCATCAGAAAGTGCAGAAATGCATTTGCGTCATTTACATCAAGTATTTCAACGTCATGAAGAATATGGCGTCGTGATTAACATCGATAAATGCGTTTTTGGACAACCATCCGTAAATTTTCTTGGTCATTGCGTAGATGCAAAAGGTATCAGTCCTCTGCCTGAAAAAAATCGCTACCATTAGGAATTTCTCAAGACCTCAAACCGTCAAGGAACTACGTCGTTTTGTCGCAATGGCTGTTTATCTACATTTTCAATACAAATTGACTGTAATTTGTCATTTAGGGTTCACAGCGGTCCATAAACTTTTTTTTTTTTTTTGTTATTTAATTATTTATTTATTTAAATTCAGCAAATTATTATGCCTCAGCGCCATATCGGCATTGTAGAGGCTGTTGACAACAATTGAATCTTATAAATATATAAAAATATTAATATTATATTCTAAGTATAAAGTATTTTTACAATTTTCCTATAAAATTTTTAGTTCAATTCAGGGTTTTCATACTTATTTTTTAGGAAATCCTTACAAGCTTTTTTAAACAATGAAATTCTTTCGATATTTTAATGGAAGGTGGTAACTCGTTAAATTTTGTGCTCCCAATAAAATCAATTCGTTGCTTTGTTTTCTCATACCTGCATCTTGCAACCCAAAGATCTAACCGATTTCTCGTGTTAATAATGTTTTGATTTTGTTTAAATTGAATAGTACAGTGACCAATATTATTAATTGATTTATATACGTATAAAAGTAGTTGGTAGTCGTAGGTAAATTGGATTCGTGGCACATTTTTGGCTACATTCTGATATAATATATTTGTAGGAAAACGGTGTGGTAAATTATGAACAATCTTCAAGGCTCTGTTTTGAAGTACTTGGAGTGACTTCAAAGACGCATTAGTACAATTAAATCCATAAACAATATTCAAGTACTTTATATGGGAGTATATCAATGAGTTAAATATTAAGTATTTTGTTCTCTCATTAAGCTTTTTCTTTAGTTTATACAAAACTCCTATGGCTGGCGCTATTTTCTTCTTGATCTCATCGACATGCAAGTTGAATGATAAATTGCTTTGGAGAGTTATACCTAAGTATTTAACAGACTCAGATTCAGTTATGGTGTTACCGTCAATAAGCACATCAAATCTAACGTTGGTTGGACGACATCGAAATCTGACCATCTTTGTTTTGACTGGATTAACTATAAGTCCATTAATTCTTGCAAATTCAAATAGCAATGACGAATCCCGTTCAATATTGGTTTTTAAAACCATATCATGATTGTAGGGGTAAAGCAAACATATATCGTCAGCAAACATATAAAGTTGTCCAACTAAGTCTAAGTTTGCCAAATCATTAATATAAAGTAAAAACAATAAAGGCCCTAGCCCACTTCCTTGAGGCACCCCATATTTTACCAAACCTTCTTTACTTTTGTATTCATTGATTTGGACAAATTGTTTTCTGTTTGTAAAATAGCTTCTAAACAGCAGTAGCTCTGACTCACGAACACCATAAAGTTGTAACTTTTCAAGCATAATTTCATGATCGACTAGATCAAATGCCTTTGTCAGGTCAAAAAATAATCCAGTTACTCCAGTGAATCCGTCATCTAGACCTTTGCAGATACCTTTCATTACATTAAGAACTGCATCAGAAGTACCACAACCCTTCCTAAATCCAAACTGATGGCAGTACAGAATATTAAAATCTTCACAATATTTAAGAAGCTTTTCAAAAATTATTTTTTCGAAAACTTTGTCTATAGCGGAGAGTACTGATATAGGTCGATATTTGTCCTCTTTAGTAGGATTTATTTGTTTAGGTATTGGCAAAATTTTGTGTATTTTAAGCAGATCTGGATAATCAGAAAATAACAGCATTTTATTGAAAACTTCCACTAAGCATGGTGCAATAATCTCAGAACATTCTTTCAGCGTTTGAGGCAAAATTTTATCGCTTCCAGGACTTTTATTAATTTCTAAATTTTCAATAATATTTGTTAACTCTTCCAACTCAATTTTGTCCATTTTAAAAACATGGTTCCTTTGATACATTGTGCGGAAAAAATTGTATGAATCCCTTGATGTAATATTGAGTTGTCTTTTCAAGTCATCACAAATTGCTTGCGTAGGTCCATGCATCGGAACAGACCCCATATAAAGTCACCTCACGATTTTATGTCTTTTAAAATTTTGAACTATATTTTCTCATCAACTTAGCTGTAAAGTGACACCTGGGATTTCCAGTGCTAAAATAAATTGCGGTCGTAGGTCCACGTTTTGTTAAAGCTCCCCTATAGCGGCACATCCAGATTCCAGGTATTTGTAGATTTTAATATCTACATTTCCGGTTCAAATTCGCTGTAATACATTTAGAGTTCCCAGGGTTCGAGAAATGTTTCAATTAAAAACTTTGGAAACAAGTCCACCTTTTGGCAAATATCATATTTTTGGTTCCCAGTTGATTATAACTTCTTCACCAAACATTGTGGTTATAAAACCAAGAAGATATAGCCCCGATTTTAGAAAATTTGCAGTTTTTTCAGACATTTTCTGATTGCGCTGTTATAATTTGAAATTTGGTATTCCCTTTGGCCGATTTCAGTTATAGTTAAGTTTTTATTTATATTTACCAATGTAATTGGTAATTGGAATTCCCAGTGGTAAAAAAAAACTTCCCCACCACAAATTATGAAGTTGGTACTTTCGTAACGGAAAGAAATCTAATTATTTCATCTCACTTCAGAATATTTCATGGTGAAGGGGATAAAAAGATCGGCCCGGCCGATCTTAACTCTCTTTTTATTTGTTATTTCTAATTTAATTTTGAAATACTTTTTGCAATAATAGTTATTATTATAAATTTTAACAGTTAGCGCGTGGCCATTGTAGCCAGTGCTAGTCTTATTAACATTGTATTTACTACAAGTTAATATAATAATAATTAAAAAATAAATATTAACATAGGGCAATTACAGTATTCTAAACAGTTGTTGCTCATAACTCATTCGGGTTTTACAAAATTAATTATAATTATAATTACAGTCAAAATTAATTATAATTATAATTACAGCCAATTTAGATTGAAAATGTGGATACACAGTTGAAATACCTGAAGTACCGGTATATGGGAACTATACCAAACCGTGGTTGAGATGTTTTTTGACCACTGGGAACCCTTAATGCCAAATTACACCCATTTTTGACAGGAAATGTAGATATAAATATCAAAATATCTGATATCGTGAGGTACCGCTATATGGGGACTATACAAAAACGGTAACCTACATATGCCCACAATTTTTTGTGGAAAAGTTTCTTAACCACGAGGAACCTTAAGTGTCAATTTAAAGCTAATGTGGATAGAAACAAGTAAAAAAGTATCAGTCGGCTTTGCCGACAGATATATACCCTCAGCCTGTGTGGATTGAAATACTTTTTTCCCAAAAAACTTATGTTTGGGCATATGGACCGACAAAAGTATGGATAGGATTAAAGCTCAAAAAATTGCGGGCACAACGATAGATAGGGCTTGTTATCAGACTAGCCTACGAAGAGCATAATATCGCTGTAAACAGGGCCACTAGGAAAACCTTCGGTAAAAATGTCCAATGGATCCTCGAACCGACCCTTAACCACACAAAAATGTTGAATATTTGTGTGGGTGGTACCACAAGGGTTGGACAGATAGGGCCTAAATTCCAGCATAAACTAAGTTTCGACAATATTTAGAGATCCAAAGTTTGGCCCAAATCGGTTGCTACGTCTATGAGAAATCGCGCGTACCATTTTAGCATACGATTTTGATCTAATATTCAAAGAAATATTACAATATTCGGGTGCCACCGTGGTGCAATGGTATGCACGCCCGCCTTGCACGCAGAAGGTCGTGGGTTCGATTCCCCGACCAGGCAACATCAAAAATTTTCAACGGTGACAAAATACCCCATAGTAATGTTGGCGACATTTCTTGAGTATTTCAGCATTGAAAAACTTCTCCACAAGTGGTGTCTTAAGACGCGCCGTTCGGACTCGGCCATAAACAGTAGGTCCCATATCATTGAGCTAAATATGAATCGAGGTGCACTCATTGATATGAGAGAAGTCTCCCTTGTCCCGTATGGGATGTTGTGGAACAATGTTTTTTTTTTATTACAATATCCAATGTGTGGACCAACGCAGTATTCAGTTCGAGCTCTCCAGCCAATACATATGGTGCCATAGGTTTTTTTACAACTTTCAGGCTTTTTTCTCATGAAGTATGGACTTGCCCCTGAAAAAACTTTTACTGTCGTAATTGAGGCAGCGAATGCAAATTGCTTCAACAAAAATCGAAGTGATTCGAGAGCAGGTCTTAATACACTGTGTAGCAGCATTTTTGGGGGGTGGAAAATTTCTTTTGGAGATGAAAGCCCTTGATGAGTATACTAAGAACCCAAAAGGAAATTTTCGGTTACTAAGAACCGATTCAAAAATTCGTTTTAATGTCGAAATATCCGGTTCAAAAATTGAGAAAACCGGATCCATCCTCCAAGAAAATTTGTTATTAACGTGTTCATCATTACAACAGTTATTTGGGGTAAATATTTCAGAAGCATCCCAGATGTCTAGATAAGCAATAACCAATTGTTATGTCTACATACCAATAAATAACCAATGACGAATATGCAGAAAAACAAAACACAATTTATTTCTGAACCAATACCGATTAAATTTCAAAAAGGACAATGAAATCGGGACAAAATCGATTAGTTGTCAAGGAGAACCGTACATAAAATCTTCTGAGCAACATTTTTGTAGAATATTTAGGTGCTGAAAAATCTCATCTTGTGCTACTTTCACTACGATTCAAGAAATAAAGGACGAAAAGGACATGAAAGGCATTGAGTTAGAAGAATGAAATGTTCTACAAAAAGATTCGTCAATCGATTTGACTGCAGACGTGTCACCTCAAAATGAAGCTACAGCAACGCCAAACAGAGATATGGAGCTATTTTCCCAAGTATTATAGGGAAAAAATCAAAAACTTCATCGCGCGATATCTCAGAAACTTGACCTATGGCGAAAATTTCCTTTTTGGGTTCTTAGTATATTCACCAAGGACTTTCATATCCAAAAGAAAATTTCCACCCCCAGACTTTGAGTTCCATTTTGTGTCACAGTGATATTAATTTACCCAAAATTTTGTTAGGGAGGTACCCGAAGCAGTGAACGAATCTAGTCCATATTCGAACCTTACCTTACCTTATCTGGTCACTCCCATCAAGAGTTATCGTGCTCACAATTTTTCCGAATATATTTTAACTTTTGTGGGGGAGGTACCTGTAGGAGTGGAAGTATGGACTTGCCCTCAGGAAGTATGGGTTTGCTCTTGATGAAACTTATACCGTCGAATGGGGGGCAGTGAATACAAGTTGCTAAACTGAACTTTTCTAAAATTTTGTGTGGGAGGTACCCGAAGGATTGGACCGATTGAGTCCATATTGGAACATCATGTAACATCCAGCCAGACAGACGGACGGACGGACGGACTAAATCAAATACAAATTGTCTGAAACACATTTCGTCCAAGCATACTTAGGGTCTAAAACTATTATTTCGATGAGGCACATTTTGCCCGTATGAAAGTGTATATACATACCTTCGTTAGCATAAATGCTGAGAGTATAAATATGTCTCAAAAATTTAAAAAAAAAAATAGAAGAATTTTTCTTTCAAACACAGCAAGCAAGCACTGCCTTATGTGCTTGCGAAAGTACGCAGGCTTCGAAACTATACATTGGATACTATCATTGTTTTGGAAGGTGTAATTTTGTTTTGACGAGATGGGGCTTTGTTTTTAAACTGCTTACTAAAGCTAAAGTAGGATCTGTTGACCAATACTATTCTTCCTCATATTTCACAACTGATGTTGTTTGTTGTGGTTATGGCCTTGCCGAGGTAGATAAAGCCTTTACATACCTCAACATTTCCACAGTCCGTTACTATTGACTCATTTCGCGTCGACACCATCAGCTTGGTCTTGTCGCTGTTTACAGCCAGACCCACTTTGTGCCATTGTGCCACATCTATTAACGTTTTGCAGAGTTTCTTTATTATTTTAACTGAGGGCCGTGTATCAGTTAATGTCATCTTACAAAGCAGAATTCAGACATGGCTTGGAATATGTTAACACTTTATGGACCCATAAATGGGCGTTAAAGGCAGCTCGCCAAATTGACACCACAGGGAGGTCAGTGTCCACTTGAGATGAAAGAAGGGCCAAGACAAGGCCTGAGCTCCCCCAGTCTGATCTATTGCTTGGTATCCTTCATCCCCTACATCACCCATACATATATGAGTATATATGTATATAGCTACATAATTACTCTCCTCGTGTACATTACAATTTTCCTTGTAGATACATATCATAGAGAGACATGGTAAGTAAATATATAATGTAATTTTTTAATTATATAATTGTTATGTTATTGCATTAAAACAATACCGTTCATCTCTATAAAATAAGTGGTGCCTAATGAAATGCAATATTTTAACAAAGTTACGGTACACAAAATGTCACTATTGGGCGGCAAAACAATAATACTAACTCTGTTGATTTTCCCGACATTTTTGAAGGTTGGAACATTTTTGAAGGTTGGATCAGTCACGATTCCTATAAAGGTAAAACTGAAATTACAAACTATTTTCTACTTATTGAATCTTCTTCTTATTTCTTCTTTTGCAATATCAGCAAACATGGACCTATGAATTAAAATCTGTTAAAGCCCATTCCGATAATCCAGATTTAGTGAGTTTAAATGATTTTAGAGTGGATCGTATTAGTCGTGGTGTATATGGTGCTTCAGGAAATTTTAAGTATAATTTTGACATTGAAGAAGGCGATGATACTGAGGTTTTTTTTTCATTTATAAATTAGATGTTTTCAAATCAAACCAACCAGAATCTTCCTTCCATTTCTTTTTTCATATAGATTGAATTCCGTTCATTTCGCAGTGAAAATGGTGTCAAGGAATATAAGCCGCTACCGTTCCTAATTCCACGTCAACATCTTTATTCATTTCTGGATTCGTATTACAAGCAGTTTTTAATGGGAACATTTAAAGAGTGCTCCAATCTGCCAGTATTTGAGGGTAAATTTCAACCGCCATTCGAAAGGAAACATTACATCTTTGACAAATGTCAGTTTAAGAAGGAGGAATTTCCACCACATTTAGATGAGGGTTTTTATAAAGTCGTTGTATACGGTTATGGAGCTACCTATTGGACATTGACTTTTGTAGTTGAAGTAATGAGAGATGTGTAAGACAGAGTAGGCAACAGTTACAGCCTACTAGAGTGGTTTTAAAAAATCGCTGTCTGATTTTTGTATGCGACACCCCGCCTAAAGTGTTTAGTTTTGTTAGATTTTAAGGTTGCCAAAGTTTGAGCACAATCGGAAAATGCTAACAGGTGCCACGGGGGCCTCAAAATTTCCATGGGCCTCATATATAGATAATATTAAAATCCGTACCGATTTTCAAAATTTTTTGTAGGATTACTTGTTTTGCCACAGAAATAAACTGGTAAACATTTCTCATCAATTGTACAATAAATGTGGCCTTTAGAACAATTTCGTGAAAATTCACCTTTGGCCTCATACAAATTACTATGGAAACTTTGAGGCCCCAGTGGCACTTGTTAACATATTCCGATTGTGCTCAAACTTTGGCAATTTTAAAATCTATCAAAAGTAAACTCTTTAGGGGGTTGCCGCCTAAAAATATCCGACAACGATTTTTTTCCCTTTGAGTTAAAACCAGTCTATTGCCTACACATAAAAGTACAGTCAAACCTCGATTATCCGGTAATCGATTATCCGTAAACCTCCATTATCCGGGAAAGGAAAAGATACAATATTTTGTTCATTTTACACCGATTAACCGTGAAAATCGTTATGATCCGGAGTTATGGTCAATTCGATGCACAAATTAATTATTTTAGCACAACTTTAATCTTTTAAACTTCACAATAAATTCATAATTGCTCCTATTAATAAATATTTACAGAACACGGTGCTCTTGAATCATATTTAAATGGAAGGTGCTTACACCTGGGAAGTTTTTGCGGATTCTGAAACTACAATATTCATAGTTGAGAAAAAAAAACCAAACAAAAATCGCCGGAGCGCTTTCAAATAAATCGCGATTCAAGTTGACATTTTTAGGGGTTGTTTAGGATTTCACGATTTTGCTTAGAAACTGCAAGTCCTATCAAAGCGGGACTGAAGAAAATGTTGTAGCTATGAAAATTCTCTACAAGATTGATCTTTACGGTATTTTTGTAGGTTTTACCATTTTTGAGATATTAAACTTCAAATTGGGACAATGCCCGGACTGTATCGCCCCCTTATAAAACAATGTCATGAAGGGTGCGCCTTAACCAACTTTTAATGAAAACCACTTACACAGGGGATGTTTTTGTGAATTCTGAAACAGCAATGTTCATAGATGAGAAAAATACAAAAACAAAAAAAATTCCCTGTAGGGATTTTTAAACAATCGCGGTCAAAATTCACATTTTTAGGAGTTTTTAGGTTTTCACGATTTTGCTTGGAAACCGCAAGTCCAATCGAAATGGAGCTAAAGAAAATGTTGTAGCTGTGAAAATTCTCTACAGGATTGACTGTTATGATTTGTTCTCAGGCTGTACCATTTTTGAGATAAAGAAGCTCAGTTTACATTTTTAGGTTTTTTTGTTAGGGTTTCGCGATTTTGCATGAATACGGCAAGTCTTATCGGCATGGGACATGAGAAAATCTTATAGCTGTGAAAATTCTCTATAAGACTGGCTTATGTAATTTTTCCAAGGTTGTACCATTTTTTAGATATATAAGTTTAAGTTGGGAAATTGCAGTCATGACATTGTTTTATAAGGAGACGGTACAGAATTGAATTTAATTTGAATTGTCCCAATTTCAACTTCTATATCTCAAAAGTTGTAAAACCTACGAAAATATCATTAAGATCAATCTTGTAGAGAATTTTGATAGCTACAACATTTTCTTCAGTCTCATTTTTATAGGACTTGCAGTTTCTAAGCAAAATCGTGAAAACCTAAACAACCTCTAAAAATGTCAACTTGAATCGCGATTTATTGAGAAAACGCTAAGGCGATTTTTTTTTAGATTTTTTCATCTATGAACATTTTAGTTTCAGAATCCGCAAAAACTTCTCAGGTGTAAGCACCTTCCATTTAAATTTGATTCAAGAGCAACGTGAGAAAAAACATATTTTTTATTAAAATATATGAGAAACTGTGTTACTCCATTATCCGGCAAAATGGATTATCCGTAATGCCTCCCGTCCCGACCATTACCGATAATCGAGGACTCACTGTATATCAATAAGTAAGAACATTATAAAATACATATGGGAATTTCAGAGCGAAATCGGGCACTTTTTCAAAATGTGGCTTTTGATTGCCGTTAGTTTTTACCGTGTTGATGCTGCTCATCAGTAAAAGATTTCAGAATATTTTCAGAATTTTTTTTGACTAACGGTTCCAGAGATATCTCGCCTTGAAAAGTTGAATTCTGTAAAAACTACAGGCAAAGAAATACTCATAACTTCTTTAATAATGGTTTAAATAGCAAAATTCTTTTTTTGTATTTTTTGTTTGTTTTTGTTTTGTAAGCTTGGTTGAATTTTCGCGATTTAATATTTAAAGTCAATTTGTGACAATGAGTGTACTTTTCGATTTTCTTGAAATTTTTATGTATTAAACTACGATTAATTACAAAAATTTTAAGTCCTATTTGGTAGTGGGATCCATAGAATTACTATTTCTTGTTTCTTAATTTTTTTTAATTTTTCAATACAATTTTTAATTTTTACCAGAGCACAATGGCCAAACTTCAAAAATAGAAAAACAATTGTATCAATTTACACTAAATAGTGTCAAATATTATGAAAAAATACCACTGCATGTAGTTATGAAAAAATGCATATCAAACTTTTTGTAGAAAATTAACTTATGTTGAAACTTAGGTATGGGGTATTGTAACTAGCGATCAGTTTTACTATACCATAATTTTTGACCGCATTTCGGTAAAATAAACTGTTTTAGCCCGATTCACCGAGGGGTTTCTTAAAATAATAATAATTTGAGCGGAAGCTGTGGTCGTACTAATGTAAAAAAATCGGAAAAAATCGTTGAAATAAACGAGTTTCATTATGTTATTTTCCAATTAGTGGTTTTACAACACAATGTAGAGCTTAATGCTCAAAAGAGAAGTTAAAGAGTACACTTCAGAGTTGAAGTTTCTAATGTATGATTTTTTAATATATCCACTGTATCTACCTCAAACGGATGCTGACAGTTTGAAACCTGAAAATTGGGGTTTTTTGAATTTTTGCTCTAATCGGGACGCGCAGCCGGATTTCCCTAAATACTTATTATTTGATTGTAGTACTCGCGATTTCGAATTTTTTAATGTATAACATGAGGGTGTAGCCCTCACAGGATCACAGTAATCTGGGCCCAAACATGAAATTTTTGTGCGTAAATTTTTCTCAAAACCCTATTTTTTTGGTTTAAAATTTACAAACGTCATTCGATTTCCGTGGAAACCCGCGTAAATTTAGTTTTTTTACGTTCTGAATCTAACAAGCCACGACGCGTAAAAATCCACCCACTAGATCGGCGGATATGATACCCCTCAAATTTCGAAAATTTTCAAAGTATTATTTTGAAAATATCGTGTATTTAAACGCGTTTTGGATGTGTCAGTTCTACTTAAATAAATAGATCGATACGCGTGTTTAAACTTCGCGAAAACAGATATTTAAAAACTCTCGTAAATCCAGAGATATAATATAGCATTTCCAAATTAAATGAAACCTTTTCCAAATTGAATGAAACTTTTTCCAAATTGAATGAAACCTTTTCCAAATTGAATGAAACTTTTTCCAAATTAAATGAAACCTTTTCCAAATTAAATGAAACCTTTTCCAAACCAAATGAAACCTTTTCCAAATCAAATGAAACCTTTTCCAAATCAAATGAAACCTTTTCCAAATTGAATGAAACCTTTATTTTTAGCGAAAGAAAAAATCCAGAATATTTTAAAAAGAGAAAGAAATAAAAAAGTATATGGGGTTTACTTAAATTCTAATCTTAAGTAATGACATACAAGTGCAACTCGCTGCATGTTTTGCTTCCTTGAACTTAAACATTTTATAATTTTTGGGCATCAATTAAGGTTATAGCGAAATAATGCTAGAGAGAGAATTAAGGTTTAAAAAATTGCTAATAATAAGAGAGGCTAATTGTTTTACCAAATGAAGTGTTTCACGATTTGCTGCTTGTGGAATTTTCAATGGATATACTCATTACATAATTGGAGCAGTCCTGTTTATAGAGCTGTTGGTTGCTATGCTCAATCACATCAACGATATTACGATCTATTGTCTGATCGCGTAGTACCACTCTGGTACACAATTTTATTTTTGAAAATGCCCTTTCTATTGGGTTCAACATTGCTGAATATGGCATTGAAATTTTAAAATTACACCGGTTTAATTCTATCATTATGTGTATTCGTTTACCTATTAAGTTATTGCATAAAAATTATCGCGAAAAACAAACTTTCAAAAATAAAATTGTGTGCCAGAGTCGTACTACGCGATCGGACAATAGATCGTAATACCGTTGACGTGATTGAGCATTGTATCGAACAGCTCAATCAACAGACTATGAAAACGCGACAAAATCGATTAGTTGTCAATCAGGGTCGTACCTAACATTTTCTGAGCGACATTTTTGAAGAACATTTCGAAGATGAAAAACTTCATCATGTGGTGCATGTGGTGCTTTTATAGCGGTACTTGAAATAAGGGACGAAAAGGACATTGAAGAAAGCAAGTTAGAAGGCCGAAATGCTCTACGAAAATAATCCTCATTCAATTTGACTGAAGACAAGTCATTTCATAAATAAGCTAAAACAACTGTTAGCAAAGATATAACGTTAATTTCAGATGCCTTATATGGTCTTCAGTAGAAATTTAATCACGTCATAACTCGGAACTTCGACTCACGGCGGATCTGTCCTTCGGGATTCTTAATATAGCATTTCCAAATTAAATGAAAACCTTTTCCAAATTAAATGAAACCTTTTCCAAATTGAATGAAACCTTTTCCAAATTAAATGAAACCTTTTCCAAATTAAATGAAACCTTTTCCAAATTAAATGAAACCTTTTCCAAATCAAATGAAACCTTTTCCAAATCAAATGAAACCTTTTCCAAATTGAATGAAACCTTTATTTTTATTAAAGAAAAAAGTCAGAATATTTTGAAAAGATAAAGAAATAAAAAATTATATAGGTTTTCAACAATTTTTTTACTTAAATTCTAATCTTAAGTAAGGACATAAAAGTGTAACTCGCTGCATATTTTACTTCCTTGAACTTAAACATTTTATAATTTTTGGGCATCAATTAAAGTTATAGCAAAATAATGCTAAAGACAGAATTAAGGGTTAAAAAATTGCTAATAATAACAGGGGCTAATTGTATTACCTAATGAAGTGGTTCACGATTTGCTGCTGGTGGAATTTTCAATGGACACACTCGTTATATAATTGGAGCAGTCCTGTTTATTGAGCTGTTGGTTACTATGCTCAATCACGTCGACGATATTACGATCTATTGTCTGACCACTCTGGTACACAATTCTATTTTTGAAAATACCTTTACTATTGTGTTCAACATTGCCGAATATGGCATTCAAAATTTCAAATTACCACAAATAGCCTCTGTTATTACACTGTGAACCGAAATTTTGGGGCAGAGATAATTCCTTTTTGGGGATGAAAGCCTTTGGTGAGAATATTAAGAATCCCGAAGGACAGATCCGCCGTGAGTCGAACTTCCGAGTTATGGCCTGATTAAGTTTTTGGTGAAGACGCGACAAAATCGATTAGTTTTCAATGAGGGTCGTACCTAAAATGTTCTGAGCGACATTTTTGAAGAACTTTTCGAAGCTAAAAAACGTCATCATGTGATACTTTTATAGCGGTTCTTAAAATAAGGCACGAAAAGGACATTGAAGGAATCGAGTAAGAATGTTGAAATGTTCTAAAAAAATAATCCTCATTCGATTTGAGTGAAGACAAGTAATCTCATAAATAAGCTAAAACAACAGTTAACAAAGATATAACGTTAATTTCAGATGCCTTACATGGTCTTCAGCAGAAATTTAATCAGGCCATAACTCGGAACTTCGACTCACGGGGGATCCTGTCCTTCGGGATTCTTAATATATTCACCAATGGCTTTCATACCCAAAAGGAATTATCTCTGCCCCAGATTTTCACCTCCAATTTGTGTCACAGTGTTATTAGGAATTTTATAAACATAAATTCTATCTATAGGATTATTTCGCTATTACCTTAATTAATGCACAAAAATTATGAAATGTTTAAGTTCAAGGAAGCAAAACATGCAGGGAGTTACACTTTTATATCATACTTAAGATTAGAATTTAAGTAAAAAATCGTTGAAAACCCATATAATTTTTTATTTCTTTCTCTTTCAAAATATTCTGACTTTGTTCTTTCAATAAAAATAAAGGTTTCATTCAATTTGGAAAAGGTTTCATTTGATTTGGAAAAGGTTTCATTTGATTTGGAAAAGGTTTCATTTGATTTGGAAAAGGTTTCATTTAATTTGGAAAAGGTTTCATTCAATTTGGAAAAGGTTTCATTCAATTTGGAAAAAGTTTCATTCAATTTGGGAAAGGTTTCATTTAATTTTGGAAATGCTATATTCTCACCAAGGGCTTTCATCCCCAAAAGGAATTATTTCTGCCCCAGATTTCACCTCCATTTTGTGTCACAGTGTTATTAGGAATTTTTTAAACCTAAATTCTGTCTTTAGGACTATTTCGCATTAACCTTAATTGATGCCCAAAAATTATGAAATTTTTATGTTCAAGGAGGCAAAACATGCAGCGCTTTTATGTCATTACTTAAGATTAGAATTTAAGTAAAAAATCGTTGAAAACCCATATAATTTTTTATTTCTTTCCCTTTTCAAAATATTCTGGATTTTTTCTTTGAATAAAAATTAGGTTTCATTCAATTTGGAAAACGTTTCATTTGAGTTGGAAAAGGTTCATTTGATTTGGAAAAGGTTTCATTTGGTTTGGAAAAGGATTCATTTAATTTGGAAAAGGTTTCATTTAATTTGGAAAGGTTTCATTCAATTTGGAAAAAGTTTCATTCAATTTGGAAAAGGTTTCATTTAATTTGGAAATGCTATAAATGTTTTTCTAAAAATTGAGTGCGATGCTACATCCACGGTTCTTGATGGATCGCATTGAAACGGCATAGAATGATGTTTTTTTTTAATGGTGATTATTGAAATCGGATGCGCATAAAATGTAAATGAACTTCGCGGAAATTATGACCATTTCACTGTATTTTGCACCCTAATATGGAGCAGATGCTACAGCGTGGCCGCCAAATAGAATTTAGCAAACTGTACATCAAATAAGAGGGATTGATTCGCTGTGTTGGAAAATCGGATGCGCATCATGTCATTTTCATAATTATGCGGTTTATATGCGTCTCAAATGTTGTAATATTCAATATAACATTATTTTAACGTTATGCCACAGTTGGAATTCCTTGTGATTTAATATAAGGTTCTAATAATATTATCCAATAGGAAAACTATAAACGAAAAATTTGTTAAAACGGAATATCATCATTATTGCGTGAAATTTTGACGAAAATGCCGAAGAACTCAAACATTTTTCTCCAACTTTTTCCTATAAAACCATAAAAAACAAGTAAGAACAGACTATAGTCGGACGGGGCCGACCATGTGATACCCTATACCACTATCCCTGTGCACTAGCTTTCCGGGCTAGCTTTTGATAAATGATAACTTTTATTTAAATGTATACATTTATTAAGTAATAAAGAAAACAATAACATGTTGAAATAATAATCTACATACATATATTTGTTCTAAAGCAATAAATGTAAAACAGTAACTAATGCAATACTATAAGTGCAAGAATTTTGTTCTCATGTGAAAATGTAACATTAAACTATGTTATAATCAATTTTATTAAGATAACATATGAAACATATTTGGGCGAAACGCGTCTTCTTGGGATAAAGTTATAAGATGTGCATTAGAAATTTTACCAATTTTCACACAAAAGTTTTGATCAATTTAACCCGCTAAATATTATCCGATCATACCGTTGACTTGCACGCTACTTCTTCATCTCAAACCAAAACTACGTTTAAAATTTCGCGCCGATCGGACTATTATTGCGACCTACAGAGCGGCTACAAAATCGAGCAAAAATTTTGTTTTTGGTCCATTTCATCCCTTTAACATTTCACGATCATCGCCAAAAACTAATCAGTTCTATTCTGGTCCAAACCCGACCTCCATACTAAATTTCGTGACAATCGGTCCATAATTGCGGCCTCTAGCTTGATTACAATTTTTAATGGACGGACAGACGGACGGACGGGACGGACGGACGGACACACATCGCTAAATCGCTTTATCTCGTCGAGATATGAAGTTTGGTATACCACATGAGGGGTCTACGACGAATATTTCGCGGCGTTACATGAATTTTTTGGGAAAACAAACTTATTATACCCTTTTCCACATTGTGGTATAGGGTATAAAAATTAGAATAATATGATTTTAATTTTTTCGTATTTTTTGCAAATAACATTAATACTATAGCTCCAACCTTTACAACTTACGTTTTATTTTATTCCTCAAAATGTCTGGATGCTGTTATAATTATAACCCTACACCACTATGTGGAGAGGGTATTATAAGTTGGTTTTGGGCAAAAAGTTTGTAACGCATCGAAATAATGGTCGTAGACCATACTTATATATACCAAAATGAATATCTCGACGAGCTGAGTCCAAAGCGAATATGTCAGCTTCTTTATTGGGTATACCAAAAGCAAAAGCTGACAATGAAAGTAGAAAATGTCACCTTTCTAATGATGTAAAGTAGGTGCTCGTAGGTGATCAAACAACGATAATATCACAATAGTAGCAAATAAAACCCAAATTTTCATTTTTGCGATTTTCATTATATTGGCGAATATCACAGCTTTGGTTGAAAAATTTCCAAAAGCAGAGCCTGACTATGAAAGTAGAAGATCCCATCTTTACAATGATGCAAACTAGGTCTGCGTAGGTAACCAAATAACGGAGATATCGCAATAGTCGGTAATACATCCCATTTTTCTATTTTTTGGAAATCATGCTACAGGTCGCAATTTTGATCGGAACGTGACGAAAATTTGAGGGTTAATGGGGGTCTCACAGATTAAGAAGCCTATTGATTTTGGTGATGGTCGGATAATATTTTAGGGGTCGGAATGGGCAAACACTTATTTGGAGAAAAGTCAACATTTTATTTCAAAGCCAATATCTCTGTTTCTTTAAGAGGTATATCAAAAGCAAAACCTGGCAAGGAAAGTAGAAAATATCATCTTTACAGCGATGTAAAGTAGGTTGTC
Source organism: Musca autumnalis (assembly GCF_047663935.1). NCBI lineage: Eukaryota > Metazoa > Arthropoda > Insecta > Diptera > Muscidae > Musca > Musca autumnalis. Next base: position 160,582,601 of record NW_027411866.1, on the reverse strand, counting down.
GTAGGTGGTCAAATAGCAGAGATATGGCAATAGTCGATAATGCATCCCATTTTCCGATTTTTTTGTAATCACACTACTGGTCGCAATTTGATCGGATCGTCACGAAATTTTGGGGGTTAATGGGGGTCTCAAAGAGAAAGAAGCCTATTGATTTTGATGATGGTCAATTAATATTCAGGGGTCGGAATGGGCAAACACTTATTTGGAGAACGGTCAACGTTTTATTTCAAAGCCAATATCGCTGTTTCTTTAAGAGGTATATCTAAAGCAAAACCTGACAAGGAAAGTAGAAAATATCACTTTTAGAACGATGTAAAGTAAGTTGTCGTAGGTGGTCAAATAGCAGAGATATGACAATAGTCGATAATGCAACCCATTTCCGATTTTTTTGTAATCACGCTACTGGTCGCAATTTTAATCGGAACGTCACGAAATTTTAGGGGTTAATGGGGGACCCACAGAGGAAGAAACCTACTGATTCTAATGATGGTCGGATAATATTCAGGGGTCGGAATGGGCAAAAACTTATTTGGGAGAAAAGGCCTACGTTTATTTCAAAGCCAAAATGTCTGTTTCCTTAAGGGGTATATCAAAAGCAAAACCTGGCAAGGAAAGTAGAAAATATCACCTTTACAGCGATGTAAAGTAGGTTGTTGTAGCTGCTCAAACAACAGAGATATCGCAATAGTCGGTAATGCATCCCATTTTCCGATTTGTTTGTAATCACGCTACAGGTCGCAATTTTGATCGGATCATCACGAATTTTTTGGGAGTTGATGCGGGTCCCACAGAGGAGGAAGCCTATTTAGTTTGGTGATGGTCGGATAATATTCAGGAGTCGGAATAAGCGAAAAGCTTATGTGGAGAAAAGTCAACGTTTTTTCTTATGCGAATATCTCCGCTTCTGGTTGGAGTATTCCAAAAGGAATACCCGTCAATGGAAGAAGAAAAGATCTCGTTTATATTGATGGAAAGTATATTGGCGTAGGTGAGCAAACCGAGATATTGCAAAATTCAGTAATATACCCAATTTTTCCATTTTTTGTAATCACGCTACAAGTTGGAATTTTGACCGGAAGCCTATTGATTTTGGTGATAGTCGGATAATATTTAGGGTCGGAATGGGGAAAACTCATTTGGAGACAAATTCAAAGTTTTATTCTTTGTGAATATATCGGCTTCTAGTAGGGGTATTCCAACGGCAAAGCCTGTCAATGGAAGAAGAAAATATTACCGTTAAATTGGTGTAAAGCAGGTTGGCGAATGTGGTCAAACAAGGGAGATACCACAATAGTCGGTAATGCATCCAATTCTTCCATTTTTTGCAATCAAGCTACAGGTCGTAATTTTGATCGGATGGTCACGAAATTTTGGTTGCTTATGGGGGTCCCAGAGAGAAAGAGGCATATTATTTTCGGTGGTAGTCGGATTATATTCCCTAAAAGAAATGTTTACCAGTGGAAAGCTTATGCACAGGGGTAGTGGTGTAGGGTATCACATGGTCGGCCCCATCCCGACTATAGCCGTTGCTCACTTGTTTTTTATATATTTTTCGTAAGTATGAGCGCTATTGATTCAAAAATATGTTTGTAAATACGTGAAATTATTTAACAAATTTGATTTTTCGCGAATCGAAAGGTACGAATTCAGTTAAAGATAATAGGATACAACAGCTAAACTATATTAAGCCGCGATTTTTTTAGAATTTTTTTCTAATTATCATACATATCTTTTGCGCGCAACGATCAAAGGTAGTAACGAAAACAGATTTGGAATGCTGATTTTTTTTCTTAATCTATGTACCAAAAATCATTGATGTAGTATCAAAAATTTTATTTGATATTTTTGAAATGGAAAAGACAATTTTAGACATTTTTCCTGATATATACATACGTTTCATGTTTAGTAAGTGGGTATAAAAGCAGGTCAAAGTGACCCTATTTGATTTTTTTTCTTTTTTTCTCAATATATAAGTGTTTATTAAAATATAATAATATAAAAAATTAACAACGGGTTTTAAATATTTTATTTTTGTAACTGTAATGAAAGCTCTGTGAAACGAATTTAAATGTTCAGTGTAGCCAATAAAGTGCGCGTTTTTAATAACACTGTACAAAAACATCGATTTTTTTTTTAAATTACAAGAAACACCGCACAGATTATGAATGAGCACCGAAAAAATTGAAGACACGTGTATCGACGTTTTGAAAGTTTACGTCGGGAAGTAACCTAAATAGGCGTGGCAAGCTCCGCCCATTTCTACTGGTTTTGACATATTCGACATCAGATTCCTTGGAATCATTGCATTTTAGGTATAAGATGTCTTTAGCAATATTACTGAGAACAATGCGGGGTATCTTTTTATGAAAAAAATTAACCCTCATGCGATTCACTAAAGGGGTCTTTTCGTTCACTTTTTTCAAAAACGTTTAAAAACTCCTTTAAAATGTGATCGTTCAGTTCAAAATATTCTACAAACTTTATTTGTCATTAAATTTTACTATAGGTCTCCGAATACACCAAAACTCTAAATCGTACCTAAACGCCAGAAATCTGCCAAAAGTTATATCACGTTTTAGGGTTAATGTTATACTTTATCTGAATTTATTAAGTTTTGTCCCACAAAACTTCACTCTAGATAGGAGACGTCAAAGACAAAATGATCTCCATTAATTTTCAATATAAGCGCCGAATAAATGAAATAGGTATTTGCAATATATATCAAGAAAATATATACACCAAATTTGCCAACAAAACAACCAAATATTTTTTGAATAAATTTGTTTTCTTTTTCCTTTTTCGAATTGATGCATGAAAGTAACATGAAATTTATTTCTAGACGAAAGGTGTTAAAAGATGGAATATTCTACACAAAATTTCATTGTAAGTCCTAGAACAAACTAGATATCTGGGTAAAATACTTTGTAATGATAATGACGTTACAAAATTAGATATTATAGGTAAAAATTATTTGTTAAACTTTTAGACTCTTAATTAAAATTTATTCCATACTGAGTCAAAATCTCCTAAAATACCTCAAGCATATTCTTGGAGTTTGGTAAGATGTAGAGTTTTGGTGCATAGTAAAAATTGATGGCGTACAAAATTTGTTGAATATTTTGATCTGACCAAAATAGCACTTTAATGACCGTTTGAGGTTTAAAAAAAGGTTAGGTCTAAATCCATTCATTTTTAGGTCCTATTTTGGGTATAAATTAGCATTTTCGACACAAATTTGTTGAAATTGTTAATTAAGGGCCATTATTACATGTGTTCTTTTACTATCTGGTGGATTTGAAAATGCAAAATAAACTAATTTGAAGGCATTAAAAATATATTTTTCACATTAAAAGTTAATGACTTGAAGCTCCTCCTTGAAATTCAATCATCACTTTTAACTTTAAGTTAACCGGAACGCTATAAAATCTGTTCGGTAAATCCAAACTATAATAAAAGAAGACTTGTAATAATGGGGGTAAGACAATTAAGAAAGTATCAGTCGGCTTGGCCGACAGAGATATACCTTCAGCCTCGGACCTAAAGAAAAGAAGAAACACACAATTCTTCTGACGTCTAAATAATGCGATGTACAACGTTTGGACCAAATCGGTTTCACCCTTCGAGGGTTATCTTACGTACTACCCAGTTCCGTTAATCCCCCCAGGTTTTTTTTTTGAGTTTTTGGGCCATTATCTAAACAAGTAAGGTCTTGCCCCTGAAAAAAACTGTTCCGTCGTAACAGGGAAAGCGAATACAAGTTCTTACAACAAAAACCAAAGGAATTCGAAGTCCAAATTTCCTCGGAAAAAAATGTACTGTCGTCATGGAGGGCAGCGAATACAAGTTGTTACAAACAGAAGCAAAACGATTTTAGATCAGGCATTAAACTGAATCGATTACTCCCTTCATGAATTATCGTGCGCACAATTTTTCCGAACATTTTCAAACTTTTGGGCGGGGGTACCTGAAGGAGTGGAGCGATATGGTCTATCTTCGAACTTAAACTTAGGTTAGGTTAGGTTAGGTTAGGTTGAGAAGAGGGGTGATTCAAGATCACCACATGTCCTTAAAAAGAAAGGGCATACACTTAAGCCAGAATAGGCCTGTTGTGCGCTCTAATTTTATGTGTACTGAAAGTTGTTGTTAGTTTAGGAGTTCCGTCCCATTGACGTAGTCCCTCAAGTTTTTGAACCCGATGTCCTTGATATGGTCGAGTCCTGTAATTATGTCGTTTCCCATTAGTTGAGTTCTCAAGTTTGTGAAAGTCGGCAGTAGCAGAGATAGTGTTCCAACGTTTCGTTGTCCTCGCCACATGCCCTGCATTCACTATTCTCTGCACAGCCTATCCTGTGCAGATGCGCTTGTAGTCCTAGATGCCCTGTGAGGATACCGATTAGTCTTCTGATATCCTTTTTACTCATCACCAGGAGGTCACTTGTTTTGTCCTGGTCTGGGTTTCCCCATAGGATTTTGTAGTTTTTCCCTTTGCCTGGTTATTCCATAGGGATACATGAGCATTCTTTGCCCAAGCTTTTAGTCTATACGCGCCGCTTTAAAGGTTTGGCATTGTCTAGACTTACTGTAGGTAGCTCCCTGGCTTGTTTTGCTAAGGAGTTTGCTACTTCGTTTCCCGTAATCCCTATGTGTCCTGGTACCCATATAATGTTTACCGAGCCATAATGGAATAGTCGTTAATTGAATTTTTACACTCTAAGACAGTTTTCGATATTGTTGCCTTACTTGTTATAACTCTAATTGCGGCTTTACTATCCGTAAGGATGTTAACTGTGAGTGGCCTTGTATTTGTTTTAAACCAGTTCAGACATTCTGTGATCGCTCGGATTTCGGCCTGGAGGAGCGTGTGTTATGATCCGGCAGACGAAGGGAGATCCTCGTTTCCGTGTCTACGATATAAAGACCCAGTCCCCGTTCTCCCCCCTAACACAGCCCCGTCCGTAAACCATTAGAACTTCACACAGAGCTACTTCACTTGATTCTGGTATCCGGTCCGATACTATTTGATTTATAGATTCACCCGTTGTGAACCGTAGTATGCATTGGTGGTATGTTTGGTGGTCTCTTTCGATCCACTCGCTCATCGCTTTCAGTCTTATAGCCGCGATGGCTGTTTCATACCTTACCTGTATTTCTATCGGGTAGACAAATAGAATTGTCTCTAAAGCCCTAGTTGGTGTAGTCCTCATCGCCCCGCTAATGCCTAGGCAACACATTCGTTGGACTTTTTGCAATGTTTCCACATTGTACATTTTGTCCATAGCTGTCCACCATACAAAAGATGCGTAAGTAAGAATCGGTCTTATTACGCTTCTGTATAGCCAGTGTATCATTCTAGGATTAAAACCCCATTTTGAGCCTATAGCCCTTCTACAAGTTGACCAACATCTGTGTGCTTTGGCAGCCCTTTCCTGAATATGGTCTTTCCATTTGAGTTTTCCATCTAGGATTACTTCCAGATTTTTAACTGTTGGAGATATAGTTAATGTCTTATTCAGGAAAACTGGTTCCTCGACGGAGCCCAATTTCGTTTTCCTAGTGAAAAGACATACATAACTCTGGTTTTTTCCGGTTAACATTAAGACCTCTTGGTCTAGCCCAGTTGTAAGCTATATTTAGAGTCTCTTCGGTATTATACGTCGTCTGCATAACAGACTGGTTCAAATCCTTCCTTGGTTAAAGACCTTAGTAGACTGTTTATGGTAGTGACCCACAGAAGCGGCGATAAAATCCCCCTGTGGCGTTCCCTGCCCTACTTTGTCTCTTCTTGTTACGTCATGTAGCGCGCAGCTTATCCATCTGTTCCTTAGCATGACGTCTATCCAGTTACTCAGCGTTCTGTCTACACGAAATTCGTCTAAGGAGTGGATCAGCGTTTTCCGTGCTGACGTTGTTGAATGCACCTTCTATGTCGATCTATGTGGTGTACTACCTCATGTAATGAGGTTTCCACTGATCTACCTTTCACGTATGCATGTTGTTTATATTTCAACATGTCGTTGGGTATTTTGCTCTTGATCGTGGTATCGACTGTCCGTTCCATTGTCTTGAGTAAAAAAGATGTTAAACTTATCGGGCGATAAGATTTTGGTACTGCGTAACTTGCCTTACTTGTTTGGGTATAAAAACCATCCGTGCCTCCTGCCAGGCTATGGGAGTATACGCAAATTTTAAGCACGCGTTGAAAATTTTGACCAGCTTGGACGAAAATGTAGTCCACTTCCCTTTGAAGTAAGTCCGGGAAGATCTGATAAGGTCCTTCTGCTTTGTTTGGTGAGAAGCTCATTATGGCTTGCTTAACCATAGAGCTGTCTATTTTTGGTACTTCTTCTGATGTGTGGACATTTTCCGTCAAAAGCACTGTTTGGGTCGCAGTGCTTGAAGGAAAGTGTGTTCTCATCAGAAGGCCTAAGGTTTCTTCGCTTGTTTCCATCTCCTTCCCATTTCATCAACCATTAGCTCGGCTTGTGTATGGGTTTTGGATAGAAACTTTTAATTTTTGATACGTCGGTTACGCTATCTACCTGTTCGCAGAAAAGTTTCCAGGAGTTGCGTTTGGCGTTCCTTGTCAGTTTGTTGTATTCTTTTAGTTTTGATTTGTAGTTGTCCCAGAATACAGCTAATTTTTTTTTTTTTTTGCCCTATTGTAAAGTCTACGGACCTCTTTGCCTTTGTTACGAATTTCCCCTGTCATCCAGGGTTTTTCGTAGGCAGACTTCCTTTCTCGTAGGGGACAACTATCCTCGAAAGACTTTACCAGGGCTTCGGCTAATTTGTTGATTTTTACTGTCAATGTCCTCTTTACTTAGGCATTCCTCATCTTCTCCTTGCCCTAGTCTGTACCTTAATTTAATTCCGAACTTGGTCCAGTTTGTTTTGGATTTTTTACGGAATGTTATCGGATCTGGCGGTGGCCTTGATATTTTGAACCTAATATACCTGTGGTCAGGAGAAGGAGTGGTCATCTGAGACCCTCCAGTCATGTACCTCGTTTATTAGGTTTTCTGAACATATTGTTATATCTAGTACTTCCTGCCAAATTCTGTTAACAAAAGTAGGTTTATTTCCTACGTTAAGAGTTATTAGGTCGTTAGTATTCAAATAATCTAGAAGGGCTTGACCCCTTTTGTTAGTGTTAGTACTACCCCACGAAATGTGGTGTGAGTTAACATCGCTCCCTGCTAGTACTTCGTTACCTGTTTGCTTGATTTTCCTCACCAGCTGCTGCAATTCCGACGTAGGTGGTAATGTCGGGGAGTCGAACGGTAGGTATATAGACGCTAGGTATATATTACCATTCCCTTGCTTCAATACCGTGGCGTCCGACGATGACAACTCTGGAGAGAAAAGAAAGCATAAATTTTTATGGACTATAATACAGGTCCTCGGGCGGGTACATGTACTGGCGTAGAAAAGTTGATAATTTATATGGTTCAATCCAGAGACCTTGTTCTTCACTGTCCAAGGTTCCTGGATTAGACCTATATGTATATTACCTTTGTTCATTTTCTCCATCAGCGCATGAGTTGCCGTTTCGCTCCGATGAAGGTTGATCTGGATGACCTCAATTATTGGTCGTCCAGTAGACGGTTTTCTTGGGAGGCGCTGATGGGTTCGTCTCCCTCTGTGTCTTAGCTCGGTAGGTTTTCTCCCGGCTAGGTGGTTGGGCATCTTCCTCCTCTCCGACTCTTGCCCTCCCAGTCTTGAAGGTGACTGCGTTTGCAGATATAGAACGCCCTGCCCTTCGTCTTTGAGAGACTGGCTAGTGAGAGGTCGTCAATTCCCACCACAAGGAGAGTGCCATCTTCTTTCTCCTCCCTGTGGAAGACTTCCCACCTCTTCACTTCCAAAGTCTCATTTTGTTTTCCAAAGACTTCGAGCATGCGCTCTGTCTCCAACTTGCAGCCGTAACCTTTTACGAAGACTGCCGCTTTAGTCAGGTGAGGTACGTTCTCCTTCCTCACCAGCTTCAATTTACCGCCTTCCCAAGGGGTGGTTACTCCACTTATAACCTCCTCGAGAGCGGTCGGTTTTGATTTTGGGCCCAAGTAGAACCACAGGGAAGTCCCCCTTGAGCTCGCTGCTAATTTTGTTTATTGGGCCACTTCTCAGAATGTGATCCAATATTTTGTCGCCGATCGTTTTTTCGATGGCCTCCTGGTGTTCTTTTGGCAATCTGCCGGACCCTCTACTGGCGTCGATCACTGCATAGCACTGTTCGTCCCTGTAGTACTTCCTGGCTACCTTGGAGTAAGAAGTTGGCGGCTCCGCTCCGTTTTCTGCGACCATCTTCCTCTTCTGGAAGGTCTTGGACTTCTTAATTGAGTCACCGGGTCTTCCAGAAGATTCTGCAGTCGCCCTAACACCCTTCATGTCTGAGCTCACTCTTCGCCCTCCTTCGAAGGGTTCTTTGGACAGTCTCCTTCGTGTGGGGTTTGAATTGGTTTGCTCGGGGCATTCGAGAGTGGGAAGCTCTTTTTCTTCTTACTCGGCTTAGCGGTGTTTTGTTCCTCGGAAGACCTTGTCCTCTTCGCCGCTTCCGAGGAAGTGGAGGGAGTATCATTGGTCTCTTTTGGAGCATCCCGTTGTTTTTTGTTAAGCCGCGCCTGGTTCTCTTATACCTTCGTCTTTGAGCCCCAGTGCACCGCACTTTATTTGTTGTAAGTTTAGCGATGTTATCGCTTATTTCTTCTACCATCTTTTGGACCTCCTCTTTATTTGGGTTTTCCACGACGGTAGTATTGTTTTTGCTGTTGCTGACGGATTCGGAGTCAAGGTTCGCTCCCATACTCTGATGGTTGGGTCAAGTTTAATCTATCCCTAGGCTTCCCTGTCTCCTCCTCCATTTTACCTTTAGGTTGTGTGCTTGTAGCCGTACCTTCGACCACAGATGCCAAGGCACCCACATCTGTGGGAGATGTTTGCCCACGATCGCTTGATGACGACGACGTGTGACTCGCAGGCAGATCACTGGTCCCCGCCGGTACTGGGTTATTTAGGCCCTGCACCATAACTTTTATCTCATTTTCAACATCCATATTTGTTTTTTTGTTTTAGGGGAAACACCCCCGTAGTCAGTTTTTTGTCCGCGGGAAACTAGAAGTTTCCAGAGGTAGGTGATCGTACCACTCTACCTCAGACAGTACAGTCACTAGTGTTTTCATAGTTTGGGGTAGAGTGATTACGATCATCCACCTCCCCTATCCGCCGGTGGGGACGCGCCCGGTAGGAGTCAGTTCTCCTACCCTCGGGTCGAACTTAAACTTAGTTTGGACAAAATATTATGAACGCCAAATGTTGACCGAATTGGCTGATCCGTTCGAGAGTTATCGTGCGCTCCAACCACTACACTTGGTGCCATAGGTGTTTTTTAAAACTTTTGGACTATTTTCTCAGGAAGTATGGACTTGCCACTGATAAAGCTTGTACCGTCGTAATGGGGGCAGCGAATACCAGTTTATACAACCAAAATCAAAGCGATTCGAGAAGAGTGGATCGATAGAGTCCATTTTTGGTAGATATTTCATGGAATGGTATATATGGTAGTATGGACAAAATCTGTTACGCGCTTTAAGAGTTATCGTGCGCACAATTTTCCGAACTTTTGTGGGGGAGGTATCTGAAGGAGTGTGCCGATATGACTCATCTTTGAAACTTAAGTAAAGTTTGGATAAAATATTACTAAAGCCAAATTTTGGACCAATTCGGTTCATCCGTTCGAGAGTTATCGTGCGAACCAGCTAGACAGACAGACGGACGGACTAGCTAAATCGACTCCAAATTGTCTGAAACACATTTCGTCCAAATATACTTAGGGTCTAAAACCATGATTTTGTTGAGGCTAATTTTGCCCGTATGAAAGTCTATATATCCTTGTTAGCGTAAATGCTGAGGGTATAATTATGTGTTTTCCAGGATGTAACAAAAACGTCCTAGCATCCATGATCTGCGAATCTGTACCTGAAGGCTTGCAGTTTTCTCAACGCATAAGTACTGTATTTGGAATGTACCCATATAAGGCTTATATTACCATCATACAGGAAGTTTGATGGATTGGAAAATACATACGTCACAAGGACATCTCTCTACCATAAATCCTATGGAATTATATATGAATTTGTCGGTGGGTTTGTGGTTGGCCGGGGTCTAACATTCATATTTCGTTTCCAATGTCTAACAGACTGGTGACATCTTGGCAATAGATGGATTGGAAATGACAGCGTTTTTCATAACATTTTTCTCTCCACAGCAAAGGTTCCAAACTGCATTACAGAGCATGTTAATTAACAACATCAAATCAAAAACATTTCGGTACAAATAATGTACCTTAGCTGTTAGTTAACAGATCACGTTGTTACGAGAAACCAATTTGATCATGTTGCGGTAAGCGGAAGGTACTTATCGATTAGGTTGATATTTTTACAGCAATAATTTTGCGTGTTGACTACGAGATTACAATCTTAACATGACAATAATTAACCTTCGCCAAAATTAGTCTTCACATTAACACATAAAAGCTAATCAAATTTGCAAATAACTTTCACAAAGTCTAAAAATTAAAGCCTAAATGTACAAGTTATTCAAATTAAATTACCTGGGACTTGGGTTTATTCTTCTAATTGTGGTAGAATCGATATCTGTGGGAAATATCCCAACCACGGTAATTATGAAACAGAAAAAAAAACTATAAATTGTAAAGTGTTTACTAAAATTATCCTTCGAATAGAAACCATGGACATATGAATTTAAATCTATCAGTACCTCATCATCGAATGAGGATTTACTCAAGTTAAATTTTTCTATAGAACGGGTATCGCGTGGTGTTTATGCCATCTCTGGTACAATGGACTTGAACTACGACATTGTTGAGGGTGATGCTAATGAAGTAAGTTTTCTTTTTTCAAATTAGTTTTATGTTTTACATTAAAATTCTTTTTTTTAAGGTTGAGGGTCGATCATATCGTAGCGATAATGGTGTTAATCCATATAAACCTCTTGCCTTTCAAACAGAACGTCACCATATGTTTTCCGGACTTAATAAAGAGTATAAGGAGATGTTAATGCCCGCTCTAAGCCGTTGTTCGGATATGCCTGTTTTTGAGGATAAATTCCAGCCACCGCTTGAAAAGAAAGTTTACACACTGACAAAATGTCAGTTGGATCAGGATGAATTTCCCCAGTATATGAGTGACGGATTTTATAAAGGGGTTATTTTAGGTTGGGGAACAGTGAATTATACTATAACCTTTATTGCTCAAGTTGAAACATTGAAGTAAAAACATTCCATTCTATGATTATTTTTCGACTTGGACAACAATGTAAATCCTCTTTAATAAAATTTGAATACAAATTTTGTACCTGTGAAGTTTTTGCTGATTCTGAAACTACAATGTTCATAGATGAGAAAGATCAAAAAACAATTCACATTTTTAGGAATTTTGTTAGTTTTCAGAATTTTACTTGGAAACCGCAAGTCCTATCGAAATAGGTTAAGAGAAAATGTTGTAGCTGTGAAAATTCCAAAACGTTATGACTTTTTCATAGGTTTTAATATTTTTGAGATATTGAAGTTCAAATTGGGACAATGCTCTCACTCACTGTATCGCCTACTTATAAAACAATGTCATGCACAGAGGCACGGTCTTTGCGGATTCTGAAACTACAATGGTCAAAGATAAGAAAAATCAAAATAACCAAAAATCGCCAAAAAAGAATTGTTAAATAAATCGAGGTCAAACTTCACATATTTAGGGTTTACAGGACTTTGCTTGGAAACCCCAAGTCCTTACTTACTTACTTAGATGGCTTTTATATCAAACAGAACGTCTTGTTCCATAAGCCGAACTAAGAATAGATTTCCAAACGCACCGATCTTTTGCCTTACTTCACCAATTTTGGACGCCATGTTTTGTGATATCTTCTTCAACTTGGTCTTTCCATCGGAGTTTTGGCCTTCCCTTGGGGCGTATGCCGTCGAGTGGCTCGTATTCAAATGCCTTTTTGGCGGGGGCATCTTTATCCATCCTGCTGACATGGCCAAGCCAACGCAATCGTTGTAGTTCGATACGTTACAATATCGATGTCGGTCGGTTGGTATAGCTCGTGGTTCATACGACGTCGGTATTCACCTTCAACGCATATTGGTCCATAAATCTTTTCTCTCAAACACACCAAGTTCTATCTCATCTGCTTTCGCAAGTAGCCATGCTTCAGATCCATACATAAGAACGGGTAGTATCAGTGTCCGGTAAAGTGTAATTTTGTTTGACGAAAGGTGGTTTTGCTTTTAAACTGTTTATTTAGACCAAAGTAGCATATGTTGGCCAATATTATTCTTCTCTTTATTTCAAGGCTTATATTGTTGGTTTTATTTATGGCGGTGCCGAGGTAGATAAAGTCATTTACTATCTCAAATTTATAATTATCAACATCCACAGTTGGTCCGAGTCTACTGGACGACTTGCGTGTTGATAGCATAAACTTCGTCTTATCGCCATTGACTGCCGGACCCACTTTGGCAGACTCTTTTTCAATTTTTGCAAAGGTGGATGTTATGGCTCGCGCTGATCTACCTATTATGTCTATGTCATCTGCGTATGCAAGCAACATTACATCTTTATTGTATATCGTGCTGTTTTTGTCTCTGCCGTATACATATTCGCATCTCGTATGACCTTTTCCCGTAGGATATTAAATAGGTCACACGATAGACTGTCTGAAACCTCGTTTTGTGTTGAAAGGCTCGGAGAGGTTCTTTCCTATTTTAACCGCTGATCTTGTGTCAGCCAATGTCATCCTGCATAGTCGAATTAGTTTTGCAGGGATGCCAAACTCAGACATGGATTGAAACACCTTTGCTCTAATTGGGCTGTCGAACGCGGCCTTATAGTCGACGAATAGGTGGTATGTGTCGATCTGTCTTTCGTGGGTCTTCTCCAATATTTGGCGCAGTGTGAAGATTTGGTCAATTGTCGACTTACCAGGTCTAAAACCGCATTGGTGTGACCCTATTATTTCATTGACCATGGGTTTTAACCGTTCACACAGTGTGCTCGACAACACTTTATATGCGATGGGAAGGAGACTTATACCTCGGTAATTTGCACAAACCGTTTTGTCTCCTTTCTTATGTACGGGACATAGTTGGCTGAGGTTACAATCGTTGGGTATGCTTTCTTCCTGCTAAATTTTGCAAATTAGCTGATGCATACTTCTTACCAACATTTCGCCAGCGGTCTTGAACAATTCGGCGGGAAGTCCATCAGCTCCTGCTGCCTTATTGTTTTTCAGCCGATTAATGGCTGTCGTAACCTCGCTTTGGCTAGGTGGTAGACATTCAACATTGTCATTTACGATTGGTTCTGGGGTATCTTCATCGCCATCCATATTCGATACCAAAAGCCTTATAAAGTGTTCCTTCTTTCATCAGTACGCTATCTGTATCAGTTACCAGATTCCCTTGGTCATCTTTGCAGGAGAATGTGCCTGCACCATATCCTTCAGTCTGGTGTTTTACACTCTGGTAAAATTTTCGGACTTCATTCTGACTCCTGAACATCTCGAGTTTCTGACGCTCACGTTTTTCTCCTTCTCCTCCTTCTTTTTTTCCTGAAAATACGCTTTTCCTGTCTCCTCTTCTCCCGATAAGTTTGTTTCGTTCTTTGTGTTGCTACTGAATGCAGTGTTGCTCTATATGCCGCGTTCTTTTCTTCAGTAGCTTTACGACACTCCTGATCGTACCATAAATTTTTGGGTGAAGGTTTTTGGTACCCAAGAATATGTTTTGCGGCAGTCTGAAGGGAGTGGGCTATTCTTTGCCAACGTGCTTCTACATTATCGGGACCAGGAGTGCTGTTTTCCAGCATGCGAGTCAGTTGAGCGGAGTAGGCTTGTACTGTCTGTTGTGTTTGCAGCTTCTCAACATCCAGCTTCCGTCCTGTGTTAGATCGCACTGTTGCCGCAACATTGACGAGTGCGTACCTTGGCTGCTACAAGGAAATGGTCCGAATCGATGTTCGCACCTAGAATCGATCGGACATCTAACACACTGGACGAGTTTCTTCCATCTATCACAACATGATCAATCTGATTTTTTGTTTTCCCATCCGGGGATATCCACGTAGCCTTGTGTATGTCGAGGTGTGGGAATCTGGTGTTGCTCACTACCATGTTCTTTGCCGCTGCAAAATCAATCGGCCTCATTCGGTTGTCGGACGTTACCTCATGAAAGCTGAATTTGCCGACCGTGGGACCGAATATATTTTCCCTTCCAATTTTAGCATTAAAATCTCCTACAACAATCTTAATGTCTTGGCCAGGGCAGCTGTCATATATTCTCTCTAGGCCTCGTAGAATATATCCTTGGTCTGTTCGTCTTTCTCTTCGGTCGGAGCATGGGCGCAGATGAGACTGATGTTAAAAAACTTTGCTTTTATACGGATTGTGGCAATTCTCTAATCACCGGAGTAAAACTGGATAAAAGATTTTTAAGCCTCCGGTTTACCATAAATCCAACACCTAGCTCATGCTTCGTTTCATGGCAGCTATAATACATTGCGTAACCGTTTGTGATCTTTACGTCTGCCCGATTCCATCGCACTTCCTGTAAGGCGATAATATCAGCATTGTACTTGTCAAGTACATCCGCCAATGCGTAAACTGCACTTACTCTGTAAAGAGTCCTGACATTCCAGGCACAGATTGGCAGATCATGGTCCTTAATACGTTTGAGGGGGTCGTCAACTTTAGAGGGGTTTGTTTTTCTTCTTTTTCTTTGTTTTTTCATAGTAATCTGTTTTGACGGCGTGAGTTACTAGCCTAACGCCCAACCCAAGTTTTTATCGCTCTTATGGGTGAACGCGCGGCACATGTTAGCTCACTACCTTTAACGGGCGTTAAAGGCAGCTCCCCAGGTGACACCACGGGAGGTCAGTGTCCACTTGAGATGAATGAGGGACCAAGATAAGTCCTGGGCTTTGCCATGTTAAAGCCGGTCAAGACCGTTCCTTGGTATCATTCATCCCCTACGTCACCCAACCCCAAGTCCTATGGAAGTGAAATTAAAAAAGGTTGTAACTCATTGATGCTCAAAATATTTTGCGCATTAGTCTCTCTGAGAGTGTCTTTCTGTTGCAAAACCACGACAGATGAGAATAAAGAGTACGTATATTGTTGTTGCAGTCACGTTAACGTATATGGCTGTTGTAACTCTAAAAATTCTCTATTTTTTTCCATTTGACCCAAAAACTTTATATATAAAATTTTATGAATATCGGTTAACGTTAAACCGTGCCACCCGTTCATGTATGGGCCCAAGTTACATTTTCACAAAGCCAAAGACGAATTTTAAGGAAATCGCTCTAAAGGCCAAAATTATTTTCCAATCGATGAAAAAATTTACCAGTTCATTGTTGTGGCTTAAAAATAAATCCTACAAAAATTTAACTTTAAAGTTGATGGCGATCGGCAAAATGGAAAAAACCTACCAAAATATCATAAAGGTCAATCTTGTAGAGAATTTTCACAGCTACAAAATTTTTTTACAAAATGTTCCAATGTTCCTCATGGAAATAATGGTTTTAGACCCCAAGTATGTTTCGTTTCAGACAATTTGGAGTCGATTTAGCCATGTCCGTCCGTCCGTCTGTCTGTCTGGCTGGCTGGTGAGCACGATAACTCTCGAACAAATCAACGATTCTAACCAAATTTTAGGTATCGTAATATTTTGTCCAAACTTATTTTAAGTTCGAAGATGGACCATATCGGTCCACTCCTTCGGCTACCTTCCCCACAAAAGTTTAACATTTGTCTGTAAAATGTAACTCTCGAAGGAAGCAATCGATTTGGTCCAAACTTTGCACATCGTATTATTCCTTCTAGATATAGATCGAATTCGAATATGGAGTATATTGATTCACTCTTTCGGGTACCTCCCACACAATATTCGGTTAACGTGAAGTTTAAGAGCTCCTCTCGGATCGTTTTGAAATTTGTTTTAGTAAGTTGTCCTTGCGGCTCCGTTTACGACGGTAAATATTTTTTTCTTGCGCAAGTCCTTATTCCTGGGATATTGGCTTAAAAGTTCCAAGAAACCCTGACGACTCCAACTAAAATGTCAAAGCCGCAAGATAATCCTCGCAGGGAATTTCTGATTGGTGTAGGCTTCGCACATCGTATTATTTCATCCAGTCATGTATCAGGTTGGAATATGGTCTATATCGGTCCACTTCTTCGGGTACCTCCGACACAAAATGCGGATAAAGTGAAGTTTAAGTGCTCCTCTCGGATCATCTTGACGGTAAAATTTTTTTCTTGCGCAAGTCCATACTTCCTGAGACATTGGCCTTAATGTTCCAAAAAACCCTGACAGCACCAACCAAAATGGCAAATCCGCAAGATAATTCTGCCAGGAACTTTTGATTGGTGCAGTCTTTGCACATCATATTATTTTATCCAGTCATGTAACAGGTTGGAACATGGACTATATCGGCCCACTTCGGGTATCTTCCCCACAAAATTCGAAAAAAAGTGAAGTTTAAAAACTCCTCTCGAATCGTTTTGAATCTTTTTTTAGTAGGTTGTTCTAGCGGCCTCATTTTCAACGGTACAATCTTTTTCCGGAGTCAATACTTCCTAAGATAATTGTCCAAGCACTAAAACCCACCCGGCACATACTAAAATGACTATTGTGCAAAATAACTCTAAAACTTTTTCAAAAATTTCTTTTAAACATAGTTTAATGTAATTTAATATTTCGAGTCCTTTATGAAGAAGTTTGGTTACTAAAAAAGTTTGGTAATTGTCAATGATTTGGTATAGCCCCACATTACGGTACATACAGATTTTAAAGCAAACTCGTGGTACAAAATCAATATATTGTTACGAATGTAACTGATAGACTTAGGTTAATTTAGTTTAATTTCCGTTAATTTAAAAATTTGAATTGTAACGTAAAGTTTTATTACGCAGTAACTTTATTTAAGCAACAAGAACTGCCATGTAGAATTCTCTTCATCATTCTAGTTCTTACTTTACCTTTCATTTGATGTGCTTTTGTTTTGCCATAATCATGTAATTATCGTTTAGTTTGCTACTTCTTTATTTCTTGCATTTGTTTGTTGTTGTAATTACGCTATTAGTGTGTTTGTCCACTTGTATTGATCTTCCCCAATGTATGTGAGTCTGGTTGTTCGCTTAGTCATGTGCGTCTGTGTGTTCGTTGTACAGATTCGAGGTGTTGCCAGACGTGTTCTAGAGGACTCTAGAACAGGGAGATTTTGGGGTATAAATACAGGGGAACTAGCAATGACGAGTTAGTTGTGGTTTAAGCGATGAACTGAACAGATCGGTTAAAGAAGTGCTGCGTGCTAACTAGAGACAAGCTGTGTGTTTAGTAATTTAAGTCGGTTCCGAATAAGTGTAATAAAGTAAATAAAGCATTGTAGAAACGTAGTCTAAAACGAACCCTGTTTTATTTGGTACAAATCGTACTGGGGAATAAAACAACGTCTACACGGAGATTAGTTAAATCTAATTCCGTAACAACTGGTGTCAGAAAGTGAGATTACGATCATCCTACAATGAAGTTTAAGGATCTACGAGTGAAAGACTAGAAGAAGGAGCTAAGTAAGTTGGAGTTGTATTCTACTGGCAACAAGTCCGAACTACAAAAACGCTTGTTGGAAGAGTTCGAGCGCCGTGGAATGAACATCGACGCATATGAGTTCGACAGTAAAGAGGAAGTCGAGTTATCAGCAAAGGGCGAATCCAGCGTTGAAGAAGTTTCGTCGGTAGCTGCCAGGGGTGACGATTTGAAATCAATGCTGGCTATGATGATGCTGGAAATGAAATCTTACAACTGTAAGATGTTAGAAGAGATGTCTAGAAAGAATGAAGAAAATTCCAGTAAAATGATGGAGAAATTAGATGCTAAAATGGAAGACAATTCCAGAAACAGCGAAGAATATTCCAGAATATTCGACGACAACTTAGAGGAAGAGTTGGAAAAGAACTCTAGAAAAATCACCGAAAACTTAATGGCAGAGAAATCTAGGATGTTTGAAGAAAATTCAAGAAACTTAAAAGAGGAGTTGGAAGAGAAGTCTAGAAAAATTAACGAGGAACTCGAGAACGTCACGATAGTGATTGAAAAGAGAGTAGAAAACGTGGAGGTACAAGTTAAAGATTTGGATAAAAAGATTCTGTCTGTTGATGAGAAGATTCCGGTCATAGAAAAGAAAATGTCGGAACTGGAAATTAAAGGCGGTCCAGTGAGAGCTATTCATAACACGTTAAAAATCAAGCCTACTGTATTCGACGGCTCTACCCCTTTCAATGTGTTCAAATTACAGTTCGAGACAGTGGCTGCTACAGAGCCTTGGAACGACAACGACAAGGCGGTATCACTCCTTATGACATTGAAGGGTGATGCTGCTGACGTATTACAGAGTAGGAACAACTATGGAGATATAATGGCTGCTCTTGAACGTAAGTACGGTAGTGACCACAAGCAAGAGATCTACCGAATGGAACTGAGGGGAAGAGTCCAGAAGCCAAATGAGACCTTACAACACTTTGCGGCTGATATAGAGCGGTTGGCGCAGTTGGCATATCCAGGAGAGACACATCCATTGGTGGACCGCATAAAGATTGAGACATTTGCTAGTGGTGTTCGTGATCCAGAAACAAAATTTGCGACATATGCGGCACCGAAGGGAACATTTGCAGAAACCGTGTCATTTACACTGGCCCAAGAAACCGCGAGGATACTGGTGAAACCTAAAGCTTACAACGTGAGGAGGCTGGAAGTTGAGGACAACAATTCCCAGACCGTTGTCGATCCGCTGAAGAATGCACTAATGCGTGTGAAACGAGGGGCTGGCAAAACGAGAAAGACTTGCTACAACTGTCGTAAAGCTGGACACATTGCACGGGAATGCAGATTGCAACGGCGAAGGCCCAGATCCACCTCACCGCCTTCAAAAAGCGACGACCAACCGGTGGCCAAGAATCTGGAAAGAGAGACATCAGGTGAATCAAATAAAATGAATTCCGTCAATCACGAGGCGCCGCTGGCAGAGGATGAAAACGATGGTCCAACAATTTCTATAGCCATAGTCCAGCAAGAAAATCACAATCAAACGGTTAAAGGCTTCATCAATGGTGTTTTGCGTACCTTGACATTGGATACCGGTGCAACAAAGTCCATTATTAGACCGGATTTGGTAAAAGGGAAGGTATTGCCATTAAATGGAGTCATGTTGCGGACGACCACAGGCGAGACTGCAACAGTAACTGGAAAGGCCTACCAAAGGCTGAGCATGGGTAGAAAATCGGTAAATTTCGATTTTATAGTGGCCGATATTGTGGACGAAGTTATACTAGGCGTAAACTTAATGATTGCCTTCGATATCAACCTGGACATAAAGCACCGTGTGATGACTTGGTCCATGGTGGAAATACCGATAAAAGTGGGCTACAACGAGTAGAAAAGCATGCATCTCCCAAAGGCAGAATCCGGCGAGATCACTGTCGATGTCCGTACGCTGAAGGTGGAAGCCGCTGACAATTGGCCCGTAGGAAAACGGAAAAATCACGCAACGAGGAGGAAAAAGCGAAGATGTACGTCGAGGAAAGGTCCATCGAAAAGCGGCCGTACAACAAGGAAGGACAAGTCCGATGACGAACAGGTGGCAATTAGGAGGGTGACCACGAAGAAAGAAGGTATAACGTCGCGATTCCTGGAGAGAAAGCAACGTCGTCCAGAAGAGCAAAAGTCCAAAGCTGACGCCGTAGAGGGTACATCTAAATCGGTTGCCACCACTACGGAACGAGAACTGTGTCTAGTCAAGATGAACAGGCATAAGCGGTAGGCAGTGTTACCAATGCCCATACCACCGAGAGGGAACTGTGCCTATTCGGGACGAACAGGCTTAAGCGGGAGGCAATGTTACGAATGTAACTGATAGGTTTAGGTTAATTTAGTTTAATTTTCGTTAACTTAAAAATTTGAATTGTAACGTAAAGTTTTATTACGCAGTAACTTTATTTAAGCAACAAGAACTACCATGTAGAATTCTCTTCATCATTCTAGTTCTTACTTTACCTTTCATTTGATGTGCTTTTGTTTTGCCATAATCATGTAATTATCGTTTAGTTTGCTACTTCTTTATTTCTTGCATTTGTTTGTTGTTGTAATTACGTCATTAGTGTATTTGTCCACTTGTATTGATCTTCCCCCATGTATGTGAGTCTGGTTGTTCGCTTAGTGCATGTGCGTCTGTGTGTTCGTTGTATAGATTCGAGGTGTTGCCAGACGTGTTCTAGAGGACTCTCGAACAGGGAGATTTTAGGGTATAAATACAGGGGAACTAGCAATGACGAGTTAGTTGTGTTTTAAGCGTTGAACAGAACAGATCGGTTAAAGAAGTGCTGCGTGCTAACTAGAGACAAGCGGTGTGCTTAGTAATTAAAGTCGGTTCCGAATAAGTGTAATAAAGTAAATAAAGCATTGTGGAAACGTAGTCTAAAACGAACCCTGTTTTATTTGGTACAAATCGTACTGGGGAATAAAACAACGTCTACACGGAGATTAGTTAAATCTAATTCCGTAACAATATTTTATATACGGGATAATTATTGTGTTTGGTTTTTTTTTTTTTGTAATTGGCTAAGTTTATGTTTCCGTCAGCACAGCTGACTGATACTTTCTTACTTGCTTTAGCCCCATTTCGATAGGATTTGCGGTTTCCAAGCAACATCACGAAAACGTAAAAAAACAAAAAGCAATTTATTTAAAAAGCTTCTTCTTCTTCTTTTCCGTTTAACCCCTTGAGGAGCATAGGGCCTCTAGAGGTTTCTGAAACACTGTCTGAACATGAAGTGCTCCCTCCCAGACACGTGGAGCTTGCCGCAGTTGTGGGAGGATTTGGCATGTGCCTGTGACCTCCTGGGAGATTAAAATTTCTTTTCGTTATTTCTTTCATGATTTTGGTGACTAACTTTATCAGGATTTCTTCTTTGCTTGTGAGCACAAGGAAGAGCTTAGAGAACCTGGCACTCAACATCGTCTAAGCACGAGCGTAATCTTCTTGGAAGCCTGTGGGCGCCACCGTTGACCTATATGGGCTCATCCGCTGACATCCCTACTGCATTGTCCGCCATAACAACGCAGATATCTGTAGACCCTATTCCTCAAGTTCTTTGAGTTGGCTCTAACAGATATGTTGGTAGTGTTGCAGTTATTTCTTCCATGCATCGGGTTTGGGTTATACCGCTCATGATCGGTCGCCAGAGCCCCGTTTGCGTGAACAGAGGACACCAAGTCTCAAGTGGACAGTGGGTGAGGTTGACGTTTGTAGAGGATTGGCTATGTGAACAAATATATTATTCGTGTTTCACATCACTCTTCCGATAGTCATCCATTTAAAAAGCTTACGGCTTTTTTTTTAATTTCTTATCTATGAACAATGTAGTTTCAGAATCCGCAGAAACTTCCCAGATGTAAGCTCCTTTCATTTAAAGTTGGTTGAAGAGCACCATGACTTGCAATCAAACTCCAGGCTGGGGCTTTCAGCTCAAATTGTTTGCACAAAATTACCTTAAAAATGTTGTATAGTGTAATAGAGTTACATCCTATTATATACAGGGATTCCTCAGTTTTAGTTCTGTGCAGTGTAACCATAATCACGGTAGAGATCGCAGATTTATTTTTAATACTGACAAATTTTTGGTCAAGGCAAATGCCAACAATTTTAAAAAATTATCAGACAGTAAGACTTAGAACAATATTTCAATTTAACTTACGACAAATTACAGACACGAAACTTGAAAACCAACTTTTGGCCTCTCCTTGATGCAAATTATACCAATAATAAATTATGCAAAAATATCAGGTAATTATATCAATAAACTTTATGTTATTGATCGCAATCATATAAAATAAATTCCGTGGAAAACAGTGCCCAGAGGAAGTGGTGTAGGGTATCACATTGTCAGCCCGTCCGACTATAGTCTTCTCTTACTTTGTTTTGCAATAACATTTTTAGGTATTGTAACATATTAAATTTACGATATTCTATTGTAAATATGTTTCAACTTTTTTTTTGTTTGTTTTGTTTATTGTTGAAGTTCAATCTCATTTTCGATTGTTTGAGTGGAGTATTCCCCCATTGGCTCAACTTCATTTATTACCCTCTATTACAGAGAGTAATGTTTTTCAAAACGAACGACAGTGTTGCAAAATTTTACTGTTTCAACTTAACACGAGATAAACATGTTGAATAAAAAATATTTAATGCTAGGCTAACATGTGAAACAAGTTAACAAACAAGAATGCAGCATGTCATCTCTAATATGTAGATTGATATCGAAACACGGCACAACTCAGAACCGTAACTAAAAAAAATAAATAAAAGGTTCAATTTCCGTGTGTATTGAAAGCAGTTTAAACTTTGGGCAGAGTGACAGTAACAACTGCTGCCGAAATCAAGTGTAGTGATAATGGTTTTTGATTTTAACAAATTAGGACAATGGCAATTAATCCTTCATCTACTCTACACGGTGGTCCTGATAGATGCCATGATACCTGGGGCCGATCATGTGATTATCTACAAATATCCTTCATGGCAGTTCATAATGTTGATGTTCAATCCTCTTTCATTCTAACAGAAAACATGGACTTATGAAATAAAATCAATGGAGTCTTCATCATCCGATGACAATTTATTAAATTTGGATTTGAGTGTTGAACGAGTTTCACGTGGGGTTTATGCCATATCCGGCACTATTAATATCAATTTGGATATTGAGGAGGATGACGGATGCGATGTAATGTTGCTGAAGATGTAATTTACTTGCGTCTGTGTGTGTGTGATTGAATCCGAATTTATTTCAGATTGAGGCTGGTGCTTTTCGCAGCGATAATGGTGTCAACGATTACAAGGTATTGCCGTTTAAAATGCCTCGTCAACACCTATTTTCGGCACTAAATAGCTTCTACAAGGACATGCTAATGGAGACATTTAGTGAGTGTTCCGATTTGCCTGTGTTTGAGGAAAAATTTGAGCCACCATTGGAAAAGCGAGTCTATACACTTGACAAATGCCAGTTTAGTCAAGATGGTTTCCCTAATCACTTGTCTGAGGGTTTTTATAAAATATTAATATCCGGTTATGGCAGTGTACAGTGGTCACTTACAATTGTTGCTCAAGTTGAACCTGCAACATAATTATATTGTAGTTGTTGTTCATCGATATGTAAATATCTTTTGAATATTAAATTATGATCATTTGTATACCACACCAAAGTCATGTCTATGAAATATCTGTAGGTACATATGTACATATCTTGGATCTTCGGGGCTTAGAATATATATAACTGATATAATTGCGAAAAATAAAGACATCATTATACCCTCAGCCATTAGGCTAGAGAGTGTATATAGACTTTGATACGACAACAATGAGCCTCATTGAAATAACGGTTTTATACCCCAAGTATGTTTGGACGAAATTCGTTTCAGACAATTTGATGTCGATTTAGCCATGTCCGTCCGTCTGGTTGGCTGGTGCGCACGATAACTCTCGAACGGATCAACCGATTCGAACCAAATTTTGCGTATCGTAATATTTTGTCCAAAAAAGTTCAAATCGATTTGGTTAGATTTAAATAGGGTTCGAATATAGACTATATCGATCCACTCCTTCGGGTACACAAAATTCGGATAAAGTGCAGTTTAAGAGCTCCTCTCGGATCGTTTTGAAATTTTTGAGAGTAACTTGTCCTTGCGGCTCCCTTTACAACGGTACATTTGTTTCTTGCCCAAGTCCATACTTCCTGAGATATTGGCCTACAAGCTTCATGAAACCCTGACGGCACCAACCAAAATGGCAAATCCGCAAGATAATTCTCGCAGGGAGTTTCTGATTGATGCAGACTTTGCACAGTGTATTATTTCATCCAGTAATTTATCAGGTTGGAATATGGACTATATCGGTCAACTTCGTCGGGTACCTCCCACACAAAATTGGGATAAAAGCGAAGTTTGAGAGCTCCTCTCGGATCGTTTTGATTTTTTTTCCCGTAGGTTGTCCTTGCGGCTCTCTTTACGACGGTAATTTTTTTTCTTGCGCAAGTCCATACTTTTGAATTATTATCCTTGCAGATATAAATAGGGTTCGAATATGGACTATATCGATCCACTCCTTCGGGTACCTCCCACACAAAATTCGGATAAAGTGAAGTTTAAGAGCTCCTCTCGGATCGTTTTGAAATCTTTGTCAGTAACTTGTCCTTGCGGCTCCCTTTACAACGGTACATTTTTTTCTTGCCCAAGTCCATACTTCCTGAGATATTGGCCTAAAAGCTCCATGAAACCCTGACGGCACCAACCAAAATGGCAATTCCAGAAGATAATTCTCGCAGGTAATTTCTGATTGGTGTAGAATTTGCACTGTGTATTATTCCATCCAGTAATTTATCAGGTTGGAATATGGACCATTTCGGTCCACTTCTTCGGGTATTTAACACACAAAATTCGGATAAAAGTGAAGTTTAAGAGCTCCTCTCGGATCATCTTGAATTTTTTCAGCAGGTTGTCCTTGCGACTCCCTTTATAACGGTAACATTTTTTTCATGCGCAAGTCCACACTTCCTGAGATATTGGCCTTAATGTTGCAAGAAACTCTGACAGCACCAACCAAAATGGCAAATCCGCAAGATAATTCTAACAGGAGTTTGTGATTGGTGCAGACTTTGCACAGTGTATTATTTCATCCAGTAATTTATCAAGGTGGAATATGGGCTATATCGGCCCACTCCGTCGGGTACCTACCACACAAAAAGTGAAATTTACATTTCATTTTTATCTTGCCCAAGTCCATACTTCCTGAGATATTGTCTTAAAAGCTCCATGAAACCCCGACGGCACCAACCAAAATGGCAAATCCGTAAGATAATTCTCGCAGGGAGTTTCTGATTCGTGCAGACTTTCATCCAGTAATTTATCAGGTTGGAATATGGAATATATCGGTCCACTTCGTCGGGTACCTCCCACACAAAATTCGGATAAAAGCGAAGTTTGAGAGCTCCTCTCGGATCGTTTTGATTTTTTTCCTGTAGGTTGTCCTTGCGGCTCTCTTTACGACGGTAAAATTTTTTTCTTGCGCAAGTCCATACTTTTTGAATTATTATCCTTCCAGATATAAATAGGGTTCGAATATGGACTATATCGATCCACCACTTCGGGCACCTCCCACAAAAAATTCGGATAAAGTGAAGTTTAAGAGCTCCTCTCGGATCATCTTGAATTTTTGTCAGCAGGTTGTCCTTGCGGCTCCCGTTACAACGATACGTTTTTTTCTTGCCCAAGTCCATACTTCCTGAGATATTGGCCTAAAAGCTTCATGAAACCCTGACGGCATCAACCAAAATGGCAAATCCGTATGATAATTCTCGCAGGAGTTTCTGATTGGTGCAGACTTTGCACAGTGTATTATTTCATCCAGTCATGTATCAGGTTGGAATACGGACTATATCGGTCCACTTCTTCGGGTACCTCCCACACAAAATTCGGATAAAAGTGAAGTTTGAGAGCTCCTCTCGGATAGTTTTGAATTTTTTGTCAGTAGATTGTCCTCGCGGCTCCCTTTACGATGGTACATTTTTTTTTTCATGCGTAAGTCCATACTTTTTGAAAAAATGTCCGATTATGTCTTTATCTAAATAAGGAATATCTACAATTTATTTTTTCCCATGAGACGAATATTTCAACAGGAAAGAAAAAAAAAACTCAAACGATCTCAAATCCATAGCTTACATTGAGAAAGACCAAAGATCCATAAAATATAACTGACGATATTTTAAAGACATGTCAATGGTGTGGCATACAAATTATCATTGTTTAATATTTAAAAACCATTTACACACATATCTATGTAAAACAACATAATTATGTTGCAGATTCAACTTGCGCAATAGCCGTAAGTGACCATTCCACAATACCATGGCCGGATATTATAATTTTATAAAAACCATCGGCCAAGTGATTAGGGAAACCATCTTGACTGAATTGACATTTTTCAAATGTATAGACACCCTTTGAAAAAGGTGGCTCAAATTTATCCTCAAACACTGGCATATTAGAACACTCACTAAGTGTCTCCATTAGCATGTCCTTGTAGAAGCTATTTAGTGTCGAAAATAGGTGTTGACGAGGCATTTTAAACGGTAATACCTTGTAATCGTTGACACCATTATCGCTGCGAAAAGAACCAGCCTCAACCTGCAATAAAAAGTTATAATTTAATCACATAAATGTGGGTATCCTGAAAATGGTAATTTTTTTACGACATTACATCAAATGCATCACCCTCATTAACATCGAAATTAAAAGTTAATGCTCCAGATACGGCATACACACCACGTGCAACTCGCTCAACGCTTAAATCAACATTTATTAAACTGGCATCGGATGTTGAAGACTCCACTGATTTTATTTCATAAGTCCAGGTTTTCTGTTCGAAGGAAAGAGGATTTAACATCAACATTATGAACCCCCATAAAGGACATTTTTAGATAATCACGTGATTGGCCCCAGGTAACATGGCATCCATCAGGACTCCCGAGCAGAGTAGATGAAGGACCAAATGCCAATGTCCTCCTAATTTGGGTAAATCAAACCCCATTGTAAACCCACTCGAATTTTGTAACAACTGTTTCTATCACTATGGCTAAACTTTAAACTGTTTTCAAAACACACGGAAGTTAAACCTTTTATTTGTTTATGGCTATGACTCGTGTCATGTTTCGATATCAATCTTCAGACAGGAGATGGCATGCAACAGGCTTGTTTGTTAACTTGTTTCACATGTTAGACTAACATTATATACTGTTACGAATGTAAGTGATTAATTTAAGTTAATTTAGACGAATTTCTATTAATCTATGAATTTGAATTGTAATGTAAATTTTTATTAAGCATTTAGTTCATTTAAATCAGACAATATCATCCATATACGTTAACGTGAATGCAGCAACAACATGTGTTCTCTTTATACGCATCTGTCGTGGTTCAGTAAAGGAAAGACTCACTCAGAGAGACTAATGTACAAAATATTTTGAGCACCACCGATTTAAATCAAATTTACAACAACAATTACTCCATAAGAATTCCAATCACTACTTTTCTGTTTGCTTTGAACGTGTTATTGTTATACGCTTTCAGTTCTATCTCTTATTTACTTTTGCAACCACAACTGTATGAAGTTCATTTCACTTATGAAATTAACACTTAGACTTAATTTACACTTTTTACTAAGCTATTGTTGTTGTAACCCTTTCTCCTCTCCCTTATTTACTACAACAGCCCCATTACTTGTAAACACTCACCGGTCTGTTTGTATGTGCGTACATGTGTATTTGCCAATTAGTTAGCATTTCGTCTGAACATTGTAGAACCTCCCAGATCAAGGGGACTAGAACAGTCTATGTAGCAGCGGGCACGTATAAATACGGGAAAGGAGAGGCTGGAAGTTTGTAATTTTGTAATCCTCGACTAGTAAAGAAGTAACCTGAGTTAAGCTGTGTGCTTATTAGTTACTAGAGTTAGCTGTTTGCTAGTAGAGAAATAAAGTCTTGCGTGAATAACTGAAGTGAATAACACCAATAAAGCATTGTAACGGGTGATCCAACAAGAGGTACTTTTTTTGACAGATCACGCGTGAGTAGTGTCACGTGTTCATGCTATTTTTGTTTAGTACTGTTTGACATTTCATTATGGAAATGCTTACGCCTCTACAACGTTTGCAAATCGTTTAACTAGACTTAATTTACACTGTTTACTTAGCTATTGTTGTTGTTCTCTTTCTTTCTATTTATTTTGACTATTCGATAATGCTTTGGCATTGTTACCCCTTCTCCTCTCCCTTATTTACTACAACAGTCCCATTAGTTGTAAACACTCACCGGTCTGTTTGTATGTGCGTACATGTGTATTTGCCAATTGGTTAACATTTCGTCTGAACATTGTAAAACCTCCAAGATCAAGGGGTCTATGTAGCAGCGGGCACATATAAATAGGGGAAAGGAGAAGCTGTGAGTTTGTAATGTTGTAATCCTCGACTAGTAAAGAAGTAAACTGAATAGAGTTAAGCTGTGTGCTTATTAGTTACTAGAGTTAGCTGTGTGCTAGTAGAGAAATAAAGTCTTATGTAAATAACTGAAGTAAATAACACCAATAAAGCATTGTAACGCGTGATCCAACAAGAGGTACTTTTTTCAGCTGCCTGTTTCCACAGATCACACGTGAGTCGTGTCACGTGTTCTTGTTATTTTTGTTTAGTACTGTTTGCCATTTTATTATGGAAATGCTTACGCCTCTACAACGTTTGCAAATCGTTTAACTAGACTTAATTTAGACTGTTTACTTAGCTATTGTTGTTGTACTCTTTGTTTCTATTTATTTTGACTTCTCCTCTCCCTTATTTACTACAACAGCCCCATTAGTTGTAAACACTCATCGGTCTGTTTGTATGTGCGTACATGTATATTTGCCAATCGGTTAGAATTTCGACTGAACATTGTAGAACCTCCCAGATCAAGGAGACTAAAAACTTTATATGTAGCAGCGGGCACATATAAATATGGGAAAGGAGAGGCTGGGAATTTAGTTATGAATTTTATTGGGACTTGTAATCCTCGACTAGTAAAGAAGTAACCTGAATAGAGTTAAGCTGTGTGCTTATTAGTTACTAGAGTTAACTGTGTGCTAGAGTAGAGAAATAAAGTCTTGCGTGAATAACATCAATAAAGCATTGTAACGGGTGATCCAACAAGAGGTACTTTTTTCAACAGACTTTTTTGACAGATCACGCGTGAGTAGTGTCACGTGTTCATGTTATTTTTGTTTAGTTCTGTTTGACATTTTATTACGGGAAAGCTTACGTCTCTACAACGTTTACAAATCGTTAAACTATACCTAATTTACACTGTTTACTTAGCTATTGTTGTTGTACTATTTCTTTCTATTTTTTTTTTTTTTTTTTTTTTTTTTTTTTTGACTATTCGATTATGTTTCGGCATTGTAACCCCTTCTCCTCTCCCTTATTTACTACAACAGCCCCATTGCTTGTAAACACTCACCGGTCTTTTTGTATGTGCGTACATGTGTATTTGCCAATTGGTTAGCATTTCGTCTGAATATTGTAGCACCACCCAGATCAAGGGGACCAGAACAGTCTATGTAGTAGCGGGCACATATAAATACGGGAAAGGAGAGGCTGGGAGTTTGTAATCATGTAATCCTCTGCTAGTAAAGAAGTAACCTGAATAGAGTTAAGCTGTGTGCTTATTAGTTACTAGAGTTAGCTGTGTGCTAGAGTAGAGAAATAAAGTCTTGCGTGAATAACTGAAGTGAATAACACCAATAAAGCATTGTAACGGTTAATCCAACAAGAGATACTTTCTTCAACAGCCTTTTTTTGACAGATCACGCGAGAGTCTTGTCAAGTGTTCATGTTAATTTCTTAAGTACTCTACTGCTGTAGAGAAATGAAGTCTTGCGTGAATAACGGATGTGAACAACACCAATAAAGCATTGTAACGGGTGATCCTACAAGAGGTACTTTTTTCAACAGCCTTTTTCTGATAGATCACGCGTGAGTCGTGTCACGTGTTCATGGTTTTTTGTTAAGTACTGTTTGACATTTTATTATGGAATAGCTTACGCCTCTACAAAGTTACAAATTGTTCGACTTTGTTACGACAATTCGCGTTATGTGGGGAGTGTGTGTGTGTGTGCACATTTCTGGCTTTATAGGTGTGTAAAAAACAAAATTACTACATTTGGGCAACTTTAGAAGAGCAACTTAAAGAGATTCAAGAGCTACCACTTCATCTAAAAATAACGGTTAGGAACGGTGGAATCGTCGGACCTTATTTCTTCAAAATTATGCCGGTTAGGACTTCATCGTCAAGGGCGACCGTTTTTTTCGCCGTGATAACCAACTATTTGATGTCTGAAATTAAAGCTTGTAATCTCGGCGACATTTGATTTCTTAATTAATTCTCTTTCGATTGATTGATTGATTTCTACAAAACGGCGCCACTTCCCACACATCGCATCAATCAATGGATTTATTGAAAGAACACTTCGGTAAGCACCTTTTGGACCAGTCGATTGGGCACCAAGATCGTCTCATATCACTCCCTTAGACTTTTTTTCCTGTAAGAATATGTAAAGTCAAAATTGTATGCGGATAAAGCCGCTTCGATTCCGGTCTTGGGGGAAAACATCAGAAGTGTCATTCGCCAGTTACCAGTCGAAAAGCTTGAACGAGTCATTGAAAATTGGACTCAACGGATGGACCGTCTGAGACGTAGCCTCGGCCAATATTTGTTGGACATAATCTGCAAAAAATAAATGCCATCGAATGTTCTTTCAAATGATAATAAACATTCCCCATTCAATTTGCTTTTTCTGTGTTTTTTCTCTTTAAAGAAAGTAGGAATCTCTAAATGGATCACCCTTTAAAATCGTAATCAAAAACGAACCCTGTTTTATTTGGTACAAATCGTATCGGGGAATAAAACAACGTCTACACCGGATTAAGTTCAACCCTAATTCCGTAACAATATTTTACTAGCCGTACCGGTCAGCACTGCTGGTGGCTCTTGAAATAGTTTTATGTTACATTGTTTTAAATCAATAATAGTTTGCTTGTATAGCTAGGATCTACAAGTGACTATAAACAAAAAGTCTTCGGATATGGTAGTTCCGAATTGTCGTTTTAACTTACTGCCAAAAAAACAAGTAAGAAAGTATCAGTCAACTGCGCCGACATAGACATAACCGCAGCCTCGGACCAAAAAAAAATAAGTAACAACAATACCTCTGACGTCTATAGGGGGTTTTTGAGTTTTTGCGCCAATTTCTCAGGAAGTAAGGACTTGCCACCGAAAAAAAAATTATTTTGTTATTTTTCTCTTTTGAGACGAGCTGATTCATCAGAAGGTTTTTTGTAAATGAAAAAGAATGTCAGAGAAATTGTCATCATAAACCACTACACTACATGTTTCGTACTTTGGTGAGAAGTGCTCATCAGGTGTATCTTGTGCGGCAATCTGACTATGTCTCTAACCAAAATTTGTCGTTCTATATATAGTGAATTTATTGCGAAATTGCAATTAGGAATTCAATTCAACGGATTTTTAAGGCAGATGACATTGCCAACTCTAACAATCTTATTCATTTACGATTTTTTTGCAGGGCGGACTTTATTTCCACACAGCTGCAATTGTCTCCCACATGTAGTTACATTTAACTGTACTAGTTTGTCTCCCACATGTAGTCACATTTAACAGTACTAGTTTTGGGATGAATACCCAGCAAAATGTTCGATGCCAAAATGGTTTAAAATGGGTTGAAGCCAACAGAAGTTTTTTATGTTCCCTTCCGATTTCTGGCTTAACCATACATTTTATAGACTTATGCCCAAAGAAAGAATGACAGAATACGCCATGGGCAACATGATACTAATCCGTGGTTTCGTTTACGTCGTTTAATGTATATCTCATGAGTGTGTTCCTTACAGTATCCTAGTAATTTAAATCTAAAAGCCAAAATTTGATGCGTGATTTTTAATAAAAAAAAACTATTTTTGCGCTTAAAATTTACAAGTGCCATTCAATTTCCTTTGAACCCCGCGTGCATTTAGTTTTTTTTACGCGACGGATCTAATGAGCCCTTATGCGATGGAATCCATCCACAAAAACCGCGGATATAGATACACTGGAAATCGGAAATTCAGCAAAAATATATTTTGACAAATCCGCGGACTAAACCGCGATTTTACATAAATTGAATCCTTTATACGTGATTATAATATTTGCGAAAACGCGTGTCATAAATTATAGAGATACGCGAGTAATATGGGTCTTTTACGCAGAATAGAATGTGGAGGCTTATCCGCGGTTCCTGAAGAATCTGTTTGAAATAGGTGTATATTGGCGTAGTTTTGATCGGCGCTAATGAAAGCTTTTTGGCATTGTGAGAAGCAACTAACAGCCAATGAACGAAAACAAACAAAACGATTCCCGTACCAATCACACAAAGCCACAAACTTTTCAGCTTCTCTGAATCGTTTCATTCTCATAACCAAAACAAAACCACAAACTTTTCAATATAAAAATATGGAAACCGTACGATTGCTGAAATGTAACTTCGGCTGTTATTTGCCGTGTTGTTTCATTCACCACCGAAACAAAAAGAATTTTTGGGAAACGTTTGCCGCGCATTATGGTCAATGACACACTCAACCCATGGGTGACCAAGAAGAGAACAGACCAAAACCCTGCAATTGGAAGTGAGTTTCGCACTCCCTCGCCTAAGAGGTTACTCCGGAGACACGCCAAGGAAGATCGTTGGTGAATTACACAAACAATTTCTATAGCCTTATTGTGATTACATTTTATCGCGTATGCCGACACTTCGGAGTGACTTCCAAAGCGATTGTTTACATTTATTTAATGATTCATCACATTTGAACTAATATGGGACATTTTTCTATCTGATGATTATATGAGACGGTGGTGCAGTGGTAAGCATACTCGCTTTGCACTCTGAAGGTCCGGGTTCGCTTCCCAAGTCAGGCAACAAAACATCACATTTTTAAAATGACAAAATTAATGTAGGCGGAAATTGCAAAAAACAAACTAAATTAATAAAAATAAAAAAATTAAAAAAATAAATAAATAAAAAAATAAAAAACAAAAATAAAAAGATTTAAGTAAAAATAAATAGTAACAAACATATTTTTTAATTTCTAGAACTATCGCGGAAATTATCTTCTAGAAGTGTCGCTGGAGTGAATTCCAAGACGACACTCCGACGTGGTTCATTTCTTCACAACGGAGGTCACTTCAGGGTGACTTCTGCGACTATCGCCGCGACTGTTTTCATCGCCCTGGGCGACACGCCTAAGTCACTACCGCGATAGTGTTTGCTTGCAGGGAATGTGAATGTATTCAAACTATTGGCAACTTGTGATTGTGTGTTAAAAAAAAAAAAAAAACAAATCGAAACATTATATCTCTTTCGTACGCTCTTTCTATGCATTCGGGTCGTATGTGTGTAAATTGCCGAAAAACTTCGGCACCGCCGGTGCCAAAGAAGAACACATTTATAGTATAAACTAACATCGACATACCACAGTGAATATTTTATCAACCACCCCAGGAAACCAATCGTCCGATATCTGATCCGAAATCGTAACGATATCTTCACGAAAGTTGTATGACGTGGTTGACATAATTTCGGAACGAAATGTCGGAGCGACATCGGATCGATTTCGTAACGAAATCTGAAGAAAATCCTTGGGAAATTCGGAAAGGAAATTTCGTTCCGAAATCCGAACGAAATCGGTACAAAATCTAAACTATTTCCTCTCCGAAAAATCGTTTAGAAATCGGAACGAAATCTGAAAGACTTTGCTTCCGAAATTGTTCAGACGTGTCGGACATCAGACATTTGGTTTGCTGGGACCAAACGCTTTTGATTTATTCACATGTGTTTAGTACTATTTAGTTTTCTATCTGCTCTTGTGGAGTTGAGTACTTTTCGCTTTTCGTTTTGTTCGCACTCACGAATGTAAACAAAACGAAACTAAACAGCGAACTTCGTCGGTGTGGGTTATGTTTCGTTTTGTATTGTTCCTATAAAAAATACGAAACTAAACGATTGGAAATGTTAATTAAAATATTTTTACGTACGCTGCTAACAGCACACAATAGCCTCAGTGTGAATCATCGAAATATAGCTTTTTAATTTTCATATTTTTTAATGATTGTAATTTCAATATTGCTCTTAATTTCCTATCCTTATAAGTAGGTAGCGGAATCCTACGCAAATGCATATATGGTTAGGATGATCGTAGAGAAAATCTGATCAGCCAGAAACTCGTTTTATCATAAAATAAAACGAATTAAGCCCATAAATTTTTACATATTTTGAATATCGTGCATATTTTGACATATTTTTACATATTTGCATAACATGAGCATGTGCAAAACCATATGCAAAAATGTATACAAGGATCAGCCACCGAAATGGCTGAAATGTGGTACTAATAGCCCATTTAGATATGACTTCATTAGCCGGATTTAGCCCATTATCAGGTTTTATTTGCTAAATCTAGCCAAAATCTACCAGATTTCCCATACAAAAATAAATCCTCCTATTGAGTGGATTTGTTTTAAATCTGGCATAAATCCTCGTATACAACTCTGTTTTTTGCAACATGCTACTAGAAAATACAAAAAGTTGCAAGCTGGCACAAGAAACAAGGTAGATGCATCGGTGAATCGCTACATTAAAAATAATTTAAAATGTAAAAAATTTTTAAACAAGGCGGAAAAATTAAATTTGTTTTCATGTACAAAGTTAATTTTAATCAACCAAGACTAATTTTTATGATGTCTAAACGATAAAATAATTCGTTTATTTATTTTAGATGGCAATATGCGATAAAATAATTCTTTATTTGCTCTTTAGTTAGCATTAGTAGGATAATGTGCTAACATTTTCATTATTGAACAATAAATTTTTAATTTGACGCACATATGTTTTTCGAAACGAATTCAATTTACAAAAATTTCTTTTGACGTTTCAAATTCGATCAGATGGGCTGATGCATTTACCTTGGTAATTGTGCTATGAACAAAAATCAGCTGACTGCCATTTAAATCGTCCAAAATGTATATCTAAATGTAATGAGATTTGTGCTGGATTTATTAAATCCAGTCGAGGATTTATGGCTAGTCTAAATGAGCTATAAGTCTTCGTCTTCATATAGCCTCCATAGAGCGATACCTCCCGATTTCCAATATTTTTAAGTTTGTGGCCTCAACATCACACTTAAATGGCTGACATTTTGTATAAAGTCTTCGTTGGGAGTATAAAACTTTCCACCTGAAATTTGTCAGTATAGGTCCACGTCTTCATGTAGCCCCTATAGAACGGTAACTCCCGATTTTCGGTATTTTGACAGTTGTAGCCTCAATATCCCACCGAAATGACTAAAATTTGGTATTTAGTCTTCAGTGGGGATATCAAACTTTCCACCTGAAATTTCTCGGTAAAGGTTCACGTCTTCATATAGCCCCCATAGAACAGTATCCGCCCGATTTCTGGTATTTTGAAGGTTGTGGCCTCAATACCCCTCCGAAATGGCTGAAATTTCGCATTTTGTCTTCGTTGCGGGTATAAAACTTTCCACCTGAAATTTATCGGTATAGGTCCATGTCTTCATATAGTCCCCATAGAACGCTACCTCCGGATTTCTGCCCCCCTATTCTGTAACTTTTTAACAACTTTACTCATTGTTTATTTTACAACAATTTCATTTGTTTGTTTTGTAGTTGTTACAAAAACAAAAGAAATTTTAACAACTTTTGAATCGATAAAAGTAACAGAATTCCTATACTGGTATGTTGAAGGTTGTGCCCTCAATATCCGTCCGAAATGGCTGAAATTTGGTATTAAGATTCGTTGGTGGTATAAAACTTTCCACCTGAAACTTATCGCTATAGGTCCACGTCTTCATATAGTCCACATAGAATGGTACCTCCCGATTTTCGGTATTTTGAAGGTTGTGGCCTCAATATCCCACCGAAATGACTGAAATTTGGCATTTTGTCTTCGTTGTGGGTATAAAACTTTCCTGAAATTTGTCGGTATAGGTCCCTGTCTTCATATAGTCCCCATAGAACGGTACCTCCGGATTTCTGGTATTTTGAAGGTTGTGCCCTCAATATCCGTCCGAAATGGCTGAAATTTGGTATTAAGTCTTCGTTGGTGGTATAAAACTTTCCACCTGAAACTTATCGCTATAGGTCCACGTCTTCATATAGCCCTCATAGAACGGTACCTCCGGATTTCTGGTATTTTGAAAGTTGTGCCCTCAATATCCCTTCGAAATGGCTGAAATTCGGTATTAAGTCTTCCTTGGGGGTTAAAAACTTTCCACCTAAAAATTTTCGGTTTAGGTTCAGGCCATTGTGAAGGTTGAGGCTGTGGTTACACATTTCTCTATTTTATTAACTTGTCTGAAAAGAACTTTAAACAGAAAAATTGAAAAATTGAATTGAGATATTTGTTGCATAAGAAAATATGTAAAATGCATCAATTTTGCATATGCAAAAATTTATGCATTTTGCATAATTTTGCATATGTCATATGTTTTGATTGCAATTTAATCAGAAGCCAAAAATATGCCCAGTCCCAAAATTTGACACACATCGGACCAAAAATGGGGGTTGCATAAAATTCCGCTGTCTATCACCTATACATATACCATTGAGTGGCGTAATTTCGAATCTTTTGACTCGCGGTACTGGAATAAGATAGAATATATCGCTCATTTACTCAAAGAGTGGCATAACTCAAAAAACGCGCTTTCTTCTAGGTCTTCTACTTTATCTTGTGTCAAATTTTCATGCTGATATCTCTAAAACTCAACGAGTTACAGCTCATTTACTACGTGTTTCGTATAATTCAACACAAACGTTTTTGGAGTTTATGAAGCACTAAAACACTTCAAATTGTGCTTGATCTTGCACAGAAATTTAGCACTGATATCTGGCTAGCTGTTTGCAAAATATGGTCCAAATTGTTATTTTAGTTTTTGTGTAATAATCTTTTCAAGTAAAGAAGTAAAATTTCAATCGCCAACTTAAAACGCGTTTTTCTCGAAACTCGATTTTTTGAGACGTGTCACTCTTTGAGTAAATGAGCGATATGTATAACACAACCACATAAAGGGTCATTACTTACGGTAACAAAATTAACACCGGAATGTACTCCCTTTCCCAAATAATAACCCCAAAATAATTGCATAACTCGAAACCACTAATAATCGTAGACAATTTGACTTTTTTTTAATTTCTTTTAAATATTTGACTGTCGTAAATAAAATTATTTTTTTTAGAACTTGGAAAAACTAAAACATAAAATGTCACATACAGTTTGTGCATATACGCTTTTCGCTAAAAAGATTGAAAAAGGCGGAAATAAATAAGTCGACAACGAAATGTGAGGAAACAATTAACATTCTTCAAAATATATTTTTGAAAATTCGCGTATTTTTCGCGATGTCTAAAAAATAAAATATGTCAAAACCTTCCTTAGATAAATATAAACATTTTAAGACAAACGCGAAACAAGTCGGTTGGAAATTGGTCGAGTTTTTGATTCAGGTACGAACGTCATTTCATTTTGATATAATGGAATATTATTTCTCAATGGGCTACAGCCTATAAAATCCCAAAAAAAGGTCTTAAATATATAGAATACCTGTAATGCCTGAAGACCCATGAAATATAGGCATACCTCTGTGGTGTGGTATACAAAAAATTATCGTTTAATATTTGAAAACCCATTAACATATCTATAGGGAAAACAACTTAACTTAATGCGCAGTTTCAACTTGCGCAATAACCGAAATAGACCAATCCACAGTGCCATTACCGAATATCATTATTTTATAAAAACCCTCAGCCACATGATTTGGAAAACCATCTTGACTAAATTGGCATTTGGTAATTGTATAGACTCCCTTTCGCAAAGGTGGCTCAAATTTATCCTCAAACACAGGCAAATTTGAACACTCACTTAGTGTCTCCATTAGTATCTCCTTGTAGAATGTATTCATTGCAGTAAATAGGTGTTGACGAGGCATTTTAAACGGCAACATCCGGTAATCGCTGACACCATTATGGCTGCGAGCCGCACAAGCCTCTATCTGAAATAAAATTTGTTGATTTCACCAATTAGTTTGTGTATCATGCGAAAATTACAGTGTTGATGGCATTACATAAGAGTCATCTTCCTCATTAACATCAATAGTCATAATCAAGTCGCCAGTAAAGGCATATACACCACGCGAAACTCGTTCAATAGTTAAATCAAATTTTAATAAACTTTCATTGGCTGAATAAGTCTCCATTGATTTGATTTCATAATTCCATGTTTTCTGTTTGAAAAAAAAAAAGAAA
This sequence comes from Musca autumnalis, assembly GCF_047663935.1. Lineage (NCBI taxonomy): Eukaryota > Metazoa > Arthropoda > Insecta > Diptera > Muscidae > Musca > Musca autumnalis. Next base: position 160,544,540 of record NW_027411866.1, on the reverse strand, counting down.
GAGGATTTCACATTAACATTTTCAAACACCTTTAAGGAAATGTTTTAGTTTATCACTTTATCGAATGCAGGCATCATGGCATTTATAAGGACTACTACCGAACAGACGACATGCAACACTAGTTGCCATAGTGATAATTTGTTAAAATCCACAACCATTATTAACACACTTCTGTAACAATCGTTTGTGTCGCACTCGCTAAACTATAAACTGCTTGTAATTTACACGGAAGCTTTAACCTTTTATTTATTTACTGTTTGTGGCTAATTTGTGGCATGTTTCGATATCAATCAACACATAAATTCTTGTTGCACATGATAGCGCACCATTAAACATGTCTCGCTCGTGTTGCTTTATAACATGTCTGCAAATGAATTCCAGAATAGTGTTATGATATAACATTTAGAAATTGTTGATGTAAAATAAAAAAATTGAGTTTTTACAACTATAACATAACATAACTAAGAGGTTGTTTACACTAGCTATCAATGTCATATGACCCGAAATAAAAACATTTCATATCTACCCAAGCAGGCAATGTGGAGACATAATTTCGCTGCATTTTTGCTTGTGTGGACGCAAAAAGTAAATGGCGTAAGAAAAATCCTCAATATTGCACACATTAGCGACTGTATAACGATGCAAAATTTCATTACATATGACATTGATAGATAGCGTAAACAATCCCTAAGCTATTTCTCTATGTTAAGTATAATTCCTTGGAGGAGTATAACCCATTATGTTAACAAGGACATGTCGCTCGAAATGAGTAGTTATTTTTTGGCCACTTAAATAAGTAGTTACTAAAAGTGGCGACTACTAACCTACTAAGGTTTTGTAATGAGTGTTTTTGCTGGGAATATCTTAACTGATGATAATCACTTTATACTGATAGATTTCTGTGTGGAGATAATAAAATACCAAGTTACATCCACTTCAGAAAAAAAATTGCAACACTATTTAAAAGAGCGTTGTTCTTTCTATCCTCCGACTAAAAACAATACCAAACAAGTAAGAAAGTTTCAGTCAGATGTACTGACGGAGATATACCCACAGAAACTGAAAAACCAAACAAAACACGAGTTTGCTTTAAAATCTGTATGTACCATAATGTGGGGCTATAGGGTAAGTGCACCAATAGTCGGCCCTTTAACTTGTTTTTCATTTTAAAACTGGTGTCATTCTACACTTCACTAAAGGGTTATGTTTCAGATTTTATAAACTTGTTTTTATTAATAATTTACCGTTGCAGAAAAAAGAAGAAACTTAAAAAATAAGAATTTATTTCAACTAAAATCCTTTACATACATATATTTATATTTATAAAACTTAAATCTGACAAATTCATTTACATTAATACACCTTACATATATAGCAAAAAATTAATCATTTTAACATTTATATTTATTTCTCCATATCGTTCATTTAATAATTTTAAAATTTATATTTATTGAATTTTTATTTCCCCATATCACTCATTTATTTCCCATATCGCTCATTTACTCAAAGAGTGACAAATCTCAAAAAATCATGTTTCGAGAAAAACACGTTTTAAGTTATAGATGGAAATTTGACTTCCCAACTTAAAAAGGTTATTACAGAAAACATAAAATAACTACTTAGTTCATATTTTTCTAGGAGCTAGCCAGATATCAGTGCTAAATTTCTGTGCAAGATCAATCATTGTTGGTGATTTATGCCATACTCATATTAAATGAGCTATAACTCGTTAAGTTTTACAGATATCAGTCTGAAAATTTGACACAATATAAGGTAGAGGTCGTAGAAAAAATAGAAATTGCTTACTCAGAAAACACGTTTTTTGAGTTATGCCAGTCTTTGAGTAAATGAGAGATGAAAACGATTTGGACAAGAGTCACATTATACATTCTTCAGTGTATCATCTTCGGCATCGATATCCAACTCTCGTTTGCAAGAACTACATACAGCGGGTGTCACTGAAAATGATGCACCCTTAACAAAAATGTAAACATTGATAACTTCGAAAAGAGTTGAAATTTTTTAATAATTCAAAAATCAATTTTGTAGGGTGAAATGATGTCTTTAAGCTGACATACAAAAGGTCGTAAGTCCCTCTCAATAAATTTTTCAGGAGGAAGAAAAAACATTCCAGCGCTTTCTGTATTAAAGATTTTATTATGGTGGTAAAGGCAGAATTCTTCATTTATTTATTCCGCTTCAATACCTGTACTTTGTTTGATAAAATTCCGTCGCGTTTGGGAGATAATTGGATGTCTTTGGACTTACGACCTTTTCCTTGTACAGTTTTGTATTTTTGTAGGGACTTACGACCTTTTCCTACAATTTACGGACGTTTTTAAAATAAAATATTTATACTTTACAAAACAATGTGGAAAGGGTATTATAAGTTTGTTTTGTCCAATATTCGTGTGACATCGCGAAGTATTCGTCGTAGACCCCCTCCCCTTGCCATTTTTTCATATATTAACGAGATAAAGCGATCTAGCTATGTGCGTCCATCCATCCATTAACAATTGTAATAAAAATCCAGGCCTCAATTTTGGTCCGATCTTCACGAAATTTTGTGGAGAGGTCGGGTTCCGACCAGAAGTAACCCCATTAGATTTTGGTTATGATCGAAAGGTTTGAAATGGACCAAATCCACAATTTTTTCGCGACTTTGTAGCTGTCCTGTAAATCGCAGTAATATTCCGACCGGAGCGACATTTTATGAATGACTTGTGTTTAAGACAAAGAATAAGCTTGCAATTTAATATGGTGATGAGATAATTATTAGCGGGTTTAATGGACCAAAACTTTTGTGTGAATGTTTGTATGTTCCGCAAAGACTAAAAAACGGCTGAGCCGATTTTTTGAAAATTTCAGAGAATGTACAAGGAACAACCGAGGTGAAAATAGGCTTTATATTTTTTTGAATTTCGGAGGGGGCGGGTTACACCTGTGCCCTATTTTTAAATGTGCTATATATAACACTTACAAACTATTCCGTTTCCCCAATCCTGGGTATATATTTTAGCAATAAGACCCGACCACTCCCACTTTCTTAAATAAGCTACAAATCAATGGAAATACCAGATGGTATGCATAACGATGCTTTGGTCTTTTTGGAAAGCAAGTTTTTAGATTAGAAGGCAACATATCGATTGCTACAGTTTCATCAGGTATATAAGATACATTATAAGAAGGTGGACACAGTCGGCATGTCTCAAGTCATCAGTTATTTGGCGGTATGTTAAAATTGCATAGCGACACCAACATTTGTGAAGATTTTTATACCCTCCACCATAATATGGAGGGTATAATTAAATATGTCATTCAGTTTGTAACATATCGATATATTCGGTGGAGACCCTATAAATTATAAATATTCTTGATCAGAGTAAAATTCTAAGTCGGTATAACAATGACCGTCTATCCGTCTTTTGAAATTAAGATACAGCTCGCAATTTTTAAGATAGATCTTCGTGATTTAGTATAGAAGTTTCTATTACTTCTAGGATGTTTGGTATTGACGCCTTCATATAGCCCCCATAGAACGGTACCTCCCGATTTCCGGTATTTTGAAGGTGTGGTCTCAATATTCCTCCGAAATGGCTGAAATTTGGTAGTTTGTCTTCGTTGGGTGTATGCAACTTTCCCCCAGAAATTTTTTGGTATAGGCCCACGCCTTCGTATAGCCCCATAGAACGGTACCTCCCGATTTTCGGTATTTTGGAGTTTGTGGCCACAATAGTCGACCGAAATGGCTGAAATTTGGTATTTATTCTTCGTTTGAGGTATAAAACTTTCTCACATAAATTTGTCTATATAGGTCCACGCCTTCATATAGCCCCATAGAACGGTGCCTCCTGAATTTCGGTATTTTGAAGGTTAGCCACGTTGTTTTACCGAAATTGCTGAAATTTGGTATTTAGTCTACTTCATAAACGAAAGGAAACTAATTGAAGTAAAATTTAATAGAACTCATGATGGAGGGTATAACAAGTTCGGCTTGGCCGAATTTAACGACGTTCTTACTTGTTATTGACAGTCACTTGAATATCCCAACTAATAATTAGACAGTTTCAAGGACCAGCAACGTGGACCGATTCGGCTAATATTTAATATAAAACATGACATGTTGTACTTACGACCTTGTATTTTGGCCTTATGACCTTTTCCTTCAATTAAATTTCATGATTAATTCCGTTAATGTACGTGGTTTCTTAGCTACATTGTAATCCCAAATAGTGTTCTTTTTTGTCTTCCCAAGTATTTCTGCCCCAACTCCCTGCATCTTTTGTTTTTTCTGCAAACCATGTAGAATCTTCAGCATTTAATGTCTTCCTGCGTTTAGGAAGTTTATCATCAGAGCTTTCAGAATCACCGTGAAAAGCATTGAGAACTAGACCCATGACACCATCGTTTAATTCCATAACAAATTCATACTGCTCTTTGTTAGCAAAAATCATGATGTCTTCTTAGTTTAATAACATTTCAATCAATTATTTTAGAATCATTTAATAATATAAACATTGCACTTACCCGTCCGTTAGAAGATATTACTTCATTGAATTCAGAATACAAACTAATCTCGTTATGTGAATAAATGTCCCTAGAGAAACCACAAATTACCAGTTGATAAAGTTAAGTAAGATATACGACAGTAAAAACAGTAACATTTTTTTATTTTTTTTTTTTAAAAATTTTTCAATATATGAGGTATTTGAACACATACAGCATCCCAATTTGTATCAATGAAAAGGCCAGAAGTCCATCTTTCATAATCACTTCGCTTATAGGAGAAAATAGATTTAAAATGTAAATTTTCATTGCAATATAGAAATTATCACATTTTTGTTCAAAAGTTTGGTCCACAGGCTCCGCCTAATATCATCCGATTATCATCCAAAGGTGTAGGCTAGTTCTTTACGTTGTACCCCAACCATGGATGACGCTAAACATTATATCTGAACTACATTATCTGTAGTATTCTTTTAAAGTATACATTTTCCTGTGGACTTACGACCTTTTCGTACTCAAATTTGTACGTTTTGTGGACTTACGACCTTTTCCGACAAGGGCAAAACGTATAGAAAAACGCGACATACTACCATTTTCTTTGTATCATACGACGTGTTTTGACTTGTACTATCATCCTGTAACAAAAACGCGATTTCCAAAAAAAGTGGACTTACGACCTTTTCCGACGGAGCAGACGAAATATTCCATTTACAATGCCGTTATACTAACATTTTAACGGAAAACAAAAATGTGAATTTTCAAATTGAGCATTTAAAATGATGCAGCACTTATCGATTAATAATTATCAAATTGCTGGCCTTTTATGAATGTATGTTTTGTATGGTAGAATGGTAGAATATTAGTTTTCAGTAGGTTTGTTATAGCCAGGCTTGCCCAACAATGGACTAGTCCTTAACTTCGTTGCTCTGATAGAAGAAAAATCAGGACATATAATAAATTTTTTTAACTTTTCTTTGAAATGTCATGATTATGTTTGCTTTCACAAAAACAAAAAGTTCAACACCCATTGTTGCTATCCAGGACCAAACAAACGTTGTCTTTTGTTGTACACAGTTGCACAACTACGAGACAAAAAATACATATCAATTAAAATTTATTGGTGGCCGACGTTAGGAACCATATAAAAAACTGCATGTTGTAATAGTCGGTATACCTATGCCGACTATTGGGACAACAGTCATTTTTTGTTCCTATTGTCGACATACCTTAAAAAGGACGAATTCGCACTTTTTATAAACATTTATCACTTCTGCCTTATTAGTTTTAATAATATCTAATATAACATTCACTCATTTCAAAATAAAATATGAATTAATACGATTTTTTACTTCTTTTACATCTATATATCTATATCTATATATGGCGAATAACAAAATTCCTTTACAATTCCATTTGAAAAAAATTAAAAATTTTTTTTGCGAGCACATCTACGATTTTTGGTATAGAGGTAAAGGAAAAAAATCGTTAACAGCATTCCATATCTATTCGTGGATGTTTAAAAAGTTATTAAATTTATTATTATTTTCGCGGAAAATCAACAAATAATAAAAAAATTTTGAAGTAAATCCAAATTATCCTTTCCCAGAATCCGTACAATCCCTCAAAAAATAAATTAAAAAATATATGCGGAATCTAGACAATGCGTAGAAAAATATGATACCAAATTTATGGAGATTGGGTACATATATTCCGTATTATAGCAACAACAAAAGAGAAAAACTTATTGTTGGAAAATATTGTTGCAAATATTTTTTTGGTTTGATTCTAAAAATTCGAAAAAAATATTTGGGAGTTCTCCAACTATTTTGCTAAAATCCCATAGAATAATGAATGTATACTGTTAAAACTTCATCAATAAATATGGTTTACAATCGCGAGAGTTTAACTGATTACTGTGATAACTTATATGTGTAGGAAATTAAGAGTAATATTGAAATTACAATCATTCAATTAATATTAAAATTAAAAAGCCCGTTATTCGCGAATTAGTTAAAGTCGGTTGATGCGCATCCGTTTTTGGATACAGCGAATCAATCTCTTTCAAAATTTATGCATATTTCGATGTTTCACTCAGGGGCCATTGTGTGCCGCCAGTTGCATCATACACTGCAAAAAACCTTAAAGTTGGTAAAAGTCGCGCAATGTGCATACGATTTTGATGCGCATCCGGTTTCATCAGCGCCTATCAAAAATACGTCAAAATATAACAATTTTAATTAGATTCTTCAAGAACCGCGGATGTGCCTCCATATTCAATTTTTTGTGAAAGACCCATATTGCTCGCGTATCTCTTTTCTTTTATGACACGCGTTTTCGCATATATTATAATCGCAAGTAAAGGATTCCATTTATGTAAAAAAATTTAAAGAAAATCGCGGTTTAGTACGCGGATTTGTCAAAATATATTTTTGCTGATTTTCCAATTTTCAATGTATCTATATCCGCGGTTTTAGTAGATGGACTCTATAGCGGAAGGCTTCATTAGAACCGTCGCGTAAAAAAACTAAATTCACGCGGGTTTCAAAGGAAATGGAATGACAGTTGTAAATTTTACACGCAAAAAATAGGTTTTGTAAGAAAATTCACGCATCAAATTTTGGCCTTTCGACTCCAATTACTAGGATGCTGTAAGGAGCACACTCATGAGATATGCATCAAACGACGTAAAATCACGAGTTCTATAATCGTGTTAAGAGTTTGGAATATTATCTTCTTGCGCGTCCGGATTATTAAAAAAATTCAAAAAACCCCGAAATTCCGGCTTCAAAATGTCAGCATCAATTTTAGGTGGATGCAGTGGATATATCGAAAAATCATACACTACAATCTTGTTGCCCATGGAGTATTCTGTGATTCTTTCTTTGGGGATATGTCTATAAAATGTAAGGTTAAACCAAAAATCGTATGGGAACATAAAAAAACTTGTTGGCTTCAACCCATTTTTACTCATTTTTCTACATTGATGCCAACACAGCTTCCACGAAAATTAATTTTAATGGTCCACATTATGGGATCCCTCCTAAAACACTTCATTTTAAAGAATTGTAGTCATACTTTATAGAATATATTAACAGTTCGCGAATTCTGATAGGGTGAAACTCGGATTCATCGATTGCAAAACATTTTTGTTATTCGCCATATATATAAAATTCTTCGAGTCTGCCATGATGTTCGAAATTAAACTCCTCCGAAACGGCTGGACCAAATTCCACAAAATTTTGTATGTGGAGTTTTTAGGTCTGAGAATAGGTTTTTAGCTATTTTTTATATTGGTCAGTTGAGTGACCAGGGTACCTTCCCCACAATTTTTTTTAAGAAAACGTGAAATCAAAGATATTTTTGAACGTACTGGATAAAAATTGCTTGCAATACTATGGTAATAATTGTCTTGATCTTAAATGGTCATCTCGGAAGTGAATACCGCGGTCAGGCCAATTTTTCAAAATTGTATAATTATACAGAATATACTTAATTTTAGTAGGCGTGACTAATAAACGCTGGCTTCAATAAGTGGGAATGCGCGATCAACCCCACATTTTGATATACAGTACAACCCTGATAATGTTAAATGTCGCTTGACCGAAGTTCCAAAAATCCATTGAGAAATCAGGCAAAACCTAATTTTAAAGATGGTTAAATAACTAGAACTTCTAAAAAATTAGCATTGGTCATTAAAACGACGGGCCAACAATGCGGTGTATCTACAATCTATCTAAATGTATGTGAAGTTCTTTAAGACTGACATGATGTTCTGAATTTAACTTCCGAATCGGCTGGACCGAATTTGATGAAATGTTGTGTGTAGGTTCATAAGGTGGGAGAATACCGAAAATGGAGTGAATAGGGGAACGTTTTAACAAATCGCGAAATCTCAGGGATTATTAGACATATTAGTATTCAATACATCAGCAATGGTGGCCCCTACCATTAATGGGTGTTTTGGAAGCATAATGCCGCGATTACGTCCAATTTTTGAAAACTTTATTCTTACTGAAAACATGCCATGAAGGTTGACTTCAGTGCTTAGAATAATTCGATCAAGATCGCGTTTTTTATACAGCAAAGTCTAGATAAATTCAACCAGCATTTTAAATTCATTTTTCATGAATCACTTTTTCATGTTAAGAAACTTAAAATAATAACGTATTCAGTGAATCAGCACTTTGTTAACAAGAAGTAAAAACGGCGTTAAGTTCTACCGCGCCGAACTTTTTTACCATTCACCACAATTTATATTGGATCCAGATTTTAGCCATTTCGGTTGGATAATGTGGCTCAAACCTCCAAGGGCGACTAAATACCAAATATAGCCATATCGGTTGAATAATGCGGCTAAAACCTTGCATGTACTGAAAATCGGGAGGTACCTTTCTATGTAGTCTATATAAAAACTTAAACATGTACCGAATATTTTATTTGGGAATGTCTTCTACCCACAACGAAGAGTAAATACCAAATTGTAGCCATGGTGGAAACCTCCAAACTGTTCTATGGTAGCTATATCAGAACGTGGTCTTATACCGACAAGACTCTGCAGGTATGTATGTTAATGACCCCCGACGGAGACCAACAACAACCATTTCGGTGCGAAAATTAGGCAAAACCTCTTTGCTATAGAAAATCATGAGGTACCGTTTTTGGGAGCTTTATCAAAAAGTGGACCTGTAGCGAAAATTCTCTGCAGGAGTATCTACGACCCCCAACGGACACCAACAAACCAAGTTATAGCCATTTTAGTTTAATAATTTGGCTCAAATCTTGAAAATACCCAACATCGGTGCTTTATCAAAAACAGGACACTGAATGGGAATGCTTATACCCCAAGGAAGACTAAATCCTATTTAATGGCGAATACCGGAAATCGGGTGGTACAGTTCCATGGGATTATATCAAAACGTGGACCGGTATAGCCCATTTCCAATATCAAACATCCTAGGAGAAATTCATTACTAAGTTCAATGTTAAATATTGCGGGCTGTATCTTAATTGCAACTGAAGAACATCGCTACATTAACTCATTTTTATTCTGATCAAAAAAAATCGAAGTGTTACAAACGGAAACAAAAAGTTAGTTATACTCTTCATCTAATGGTGGAGGGTATAATTAAAAGAATTTTCTATTTTAAATCTGGAGATACAATTACATGAGAGTTTTGCTAAAAAAATTATTTTATGAAGTTTCAAGAAAAGAAGTATGCATAGTCAATTCGGTTCGAAAATCGCAACATTTCATTCGTAATTTGATTATTCTATTTGTAATTCAAATTATTCCGTTTGTAATTCGACTATTCTATTTGCAATTCAAATTATTCCATTTGTAATTCGAATTGTACCATTTATAAAATTATTCCATTTATAAAAAGGAAAGGAACAAATTGAATAATTCGGATTACAAATAAAATAGTTCGAATTACAAGTAAAATAAGTCGAATTACAAATGGAATAATTCGAATTACAAATATAATAATTCAAATTATAAACAGAAAAATTCGAATTACAAATGGAATAATTCGAATTACAAATGGAAAAATTCGAATTACAATTGAAATGTTTCGAATTACAAATGTAATTCTTCAATTACAAAGAAAATTTTACGAATTAAAAATGGAATTCTCTAATTACAACTAAAATGATTCGAATTGAATTTGGAAAGGTGTATATATATAAATATGTAGATGGGTTATAAATATTTACACGGAAACTAAAAACGGGCCAGCAACGCGGACCGGGTCAGCTAGTATCTATATATATATATAAAATTCTTCGAGTCTGCCATGATGTTCGAAATTAAACTCCTCCGAAACGGCTGGACCGAATTCGATGAAATTTTGTATGTGGAGTTTTTAGGTCTGAGAATAGGTTTTTAGCTATTTTTCATACGGGTCAGTGGAGTGACCAGGGTACCTCCCCCACAAAATGTTTTAAGAAAACGTGAAATTAAGGATATTTTTGAACGTATTGTTTAAAAATTACTTGCAAAACTATGTTAAATACTGACTCGATCCTGAATGGTCTTCTCGGAAGTGGAATATCGCGGTCAGCCCAATTTTTCAAAAATGTATTATTATAGATAATATCCTTAATTTTAGTAAGCGTGACTACACAAACCCTATAAACACTGGCTTCAATAAGTGGGAAAGCGCGATCAACCCAACATTTTGGAATACAGTACAACCTCGATAATGTATAATGCTGCGTGATCGAAATTCCAAAAAATTGATTGAGAAATCAGGCAAAACGTAATTTCAAAGATGGTTAAATAACTGGAACGTCTAAAAATGTGAAATGGTCACTAAAACGATGGGTAAACTATGCTATGATCTATCTAAATGTATATAAATTCTTTAAGACTGACATGATGTTCTAAATTAGACTTCCGTGTGTGCAAATTCAAAAATGGAGCGGATGGGAGACCTCTCCCATAACAAGTTTTAACAAATCGCGAAACTCAGTGATTATTAGACGTATTAGTAAAAACAATTGTAATTGTGGCCTCTGTCAATAATAGGTTTTTTTGAATCAGAATATCGCAATTGCGTCCAATTTTTTAAAACTTTATTCTTTCTGATCAGATTCACTAATTTAATAAACTAAGCAAACTCGCCGTGAACATTAACTTTAGGGCTTGAAATACAGCAGAGTCTACATAAATTCAACTAGCATTTTGAAGTCATTTTTTATGAATCACCGATGTTTCATGTTTAAAAGTGTAAAATAATAACGTGCTCAATGAAACAGCACTAACAACAAGTAAAAACGACGTTACCCACCAGCATAAATTATATTGAAATCAGGTTTCAGACATTTCGGTTGAAAAAAAAAATCCCCAAAAATCGGTAGGTATCGTTTTATGGGGGCTATATGGAAACGTGGATTTTACCGAAAATTCTCTGCTAAAATATTTGATACCTCTAAAGGAGACTACGTACCAAATAATGTTGAATAATGCCGCTAAAACCTTGAAAATACCGATAACCGGAAGGTGCCGTTCAATGTAGGCCACATAACAACTTCTACCGGTAATGTTTTATACCCATAATGGAGACTAAACACCAAATTGTAGTCTTTTCGGTGGAATAATGACTCTAAAAACTCCAAAATATTGAAACTCGGAGGTACAGTCCTATGGTAGATGTATTAGAACGTGGACCTATGCCAATAATTCTCTGCCGAAATGTTTTATGCCACCTAGAGAGACTAAGTACCAATTATAGCCATTTCGTATGAATAATGTGGCTATACACATACAAATACCGATGTTAGAAATCTAGCGATGACTATTTACAAAACCTGGACCTGTACTGAATATTCTATATTTTATACCCACACTGTACACTTATTACCAAATTGTAGCCATTTCTGTGGGATTACGAGACTAAAACCTTCAAAATATCGAGACTCGGGAGGTACCGTTTTAGAGTCTCTATCAAAACGTGGAGCTATGTCGATAATTTATTACAGAAATATTTTATGCCTCCAAGGGAGACTAAATACAAAATTATTGTCATTTCGGTAAGATAATGCTGTTAAAACCTTGAAAATACTGCAAATTGGGCGGTCAGTGGTGTGGCGGCTATATCAAAATGTGGACTGATATAATAACTTTTCAATACCAAACATGCTACGAGTAATAAATAGAAACTTCTGTACCAATTTGAAGAGTTCTATGTTAAATATCGCGAGCTGTATCATGATTTCAACAGATAGACATTATATCGACTTATTTTTTATGTTGATCACAAATTTATACATACTTTATAGGTTCTCCGACGAATATTCCGATGTGTTGCAAACAGAATCACAAAGTTAATTATCCCCTTAAACATCGTATGGTGGAAGCTATAATTTAAGTAACTTTCTATTCTACATCTGGATATACCATTGTATGAGGGTTATAACAAAACATCGACATATCGTCAATTCGGTTCGAGAATCTAGAGGTATCAATATTAGATAGATAAATTGTTGATAGACTACTAATGCTTACATGGAAATCCAAAGCGACGGGCCAGCAACGCGGACCCGGTTCAGCTAGGTCCCAAGGTGAGCAGGTCTTCTTTACGAACAATTATGACGGAGAAAACCAAATATTGCCAAGGACTAAAGTCGAACCCCTAATCACAATGTATTTTTTCCTTTTAAAAATTTTAAGAAGTAACCCATTATTATTTATCTTACTGGTAATGCAGAAAGTGGGGACTAAATACCAAATTGTAGCCATGACGGTGGGAAACCTCCAAACTGTTCTATGGTACCTATATCAGAACGTTGACTTATACCGACAAGTCTCTGCAGGTATGTTTACGACCCCCGACGGAGACCAACAACAACCATTTCGGTGGGAAAATTAGGCAAAACCTCTTTACTATAGAAATTCATGAGGTATCGTTCTATGGGAGCCTTATCAAAAAGAGGACCTGTAGCGACAATACCCTGCAGAAGTATTTACCACCCCCAACAAACCAAATTATAGCCATTTCAGTTTAATAATTTGGCATAAATCTTGCAAATACCCAACATGGGGTGCTTTATCAAAAACTGGATACAGAATGGGAATATACCCCAAGGAAGACTAAATCCCATTTAATGGCGAATACCGAAAATCGGGTGGTACAGTTCCATGGGGTTTATATCAAAAGTGGACCGGTATAACCCATTTCAAATACCAAACATCCTAGGAGAAATTTATTACAAAGTTCAATGTTAAATATTGCGGGCTGTATCAGCTTATTTTTATTCCGATCAAAAAAAAATCGAAGTGTTAGAAAGGGAAACAAAAAGTTAGTTATACCCTTCATCTTATGGTGGAGGGTATAACTAAAAGAATTTTCTATTTTAAATCTGGAGATACAATTACATGAGAGTTTCGCTAAAAATTTTATTTTATGAAGTTTCAAGTGGAATGCAAAGTTACGTCAATTCGGTTCGAAAATCGCAACATTTCATTCGTAATTCGATTATTCTATTTGTAATTCAAATTATTCCATTTGTAATTCGACTATTATATTTGTAATTCAAATTGTTCCATTTGTAATTCGAATTATTCCGTTTATAAAAAGCAAATGGACAAAAAGGAATAAATGGAATAATTCGGATTACAAATAAAATAGTTCGAATTACAAGTAAAATAAGTCGATTACAAATGGAATAATTCGAATTACAAATATAATAGTTCAAATTACAAATAGATAAATTCGAATTACAAATGGAATAATTCGAATTATAATTGAAATGTTTCGAATTACAAATGCAATTATCGAATTACAAATAAAATGTTACGAATTAAAAATGGAATTCTCGAATTACAACTAAAATGATTCGAATTGAATCTGAAAAGGTGTCGATATATAAATATGTAGATGGGTTATAAATGTTTACACGGAAAACTAAAAACGGGCCAGCAACGCGGACCGGGTCAGCTAGTATATATATAATTCTTCGAGACTGCCATGATGTTCGAAATTAAACTCCTCCGAAACGGCTGTACCGAATTCGATGAATTTTTGTATGTGGAGTTTTTAGGTCTGAGAATAGGTTTTTAGCCATTTTTTATACTGGTCAGTGGAGTGACCAGGGTACCTCCCACACAATTTTTTTAAGAAAACGTGAAATCAAAGATAATTTTGAACGTATTGTTTAAAAATTAAATGCAATACTATGGTAATAACTGTCTTGATCCTGAATGGTCATCTCGGAAGTGGAATATCGCGGTCAGACCAATTTTTTAAAAATGTATAATTATAGGTAATATCCTTAATTTAAGTAAGCGTGACTACAAAAACGCTATAAACACCGGCTTCAATAATTGTAAAAGCGCGATCAACCCCACATTTTGGAATACAGTACAACCCAAATAACGTTAAATGTCCCTTGACCGAAATTCCAAAAAATCGATTGAGAAATAAGCAAAACATAATTTCAAAGATGGTTAAATAACTAGAACGTCTTAAAAATGTACATTGGTCACTAAAGCGATGGGCCAGCAATTCGGTGCATCTATAACCTATCTTAATGTACATAAGGTTCTTTAAGACTGACATGATTTTCTAAATTAAACTTCCGAATCGGCTGGACAGAATTGGATGAAATTGAGTGTAGGTTCTTAAGATGGTAGAATACCGAAAATGGAGGGTGTGGGGGACCTCCCCAACACTGGGTTTTAACAAATCGCTAAATATCAGAGATTATTAGACGTATTGGTACTTAATACAATTGCAATTGTGGCCTCTGCGATTAATGGGCGTTTGGAAGCAGAATACCGCGATTGCGTCCAATTTTTGAAAGCTTTATTCTAACTGATTAGATTTACAAATTTAGTAAGTAAGACAGCAAACATGGCATGAACATTGACTTCAGTGCTTGGAATAACTCGATCAAGACCACTTTTTGTTTTAATACAGCAAAGTCTAGATAAACCCAATAGGATTTTGAAATCATTTTTTATGAATCATAGATGGTTTCATGTTTAGGAGTGCAAAATAATAACGTCTTCAATGAAACATCTCTCTGTTAACAAGAAGTAAAAACGACGTTAAGTTCGACCCGCCCCAACTTTTATGCACACCACGATAAATTATATTGAAATCAGGTTTAAGCCATTCCGGTTGAATAATGTGGCTAAAACATTCAAAATTCCCAAAAAAATCGGTATTATCGTTTTATGAATAAAAACATGGGTTTATACCGACAATTCTCTGCTAAAATATTTGATACCTCCAAGGAAGACTTAATACCAAATATAGCCATTTCTGTTGAGCAATGCCGCTAAAACCTTGAAAATATTGAAAATCGGAAGGTATCGTTCAATGAAGGCTACATAAAAAACTTCTACCGAATATTCTATGCGGGAAGGTTTTATACCCACAATGAAGACAACACACCAAACTGCCATAGCCACTTCGGTGGGATAATGGACTAAAACCTCCAAATTATCGAAACTCGGGAGGTACCGTCATATATGCCACTAATTCTCTGCAGAATTGGTTTGTACCCCCAAGGGAGACTAAGTACCATTTATGGCCATTTCGTATGAATAATGTGGCTATAAACTTGAAAATACCGAAGATCGAGAGGTACCGTTCAATGAAGAATATTTAGAAACCTGGACCTGTACCGAATATTCTATGTTTTATACCCACACTGAATACTAAATACCAAATTGCAGCCATTTCGGTTTGGATAATGAGACTAAAACCTCAAAAATATCTACACTCGGGTGGTACCGTTTTAGGGTAGCTTTATCAAAACGTGGACCTATGCTGATAATCCTTTGCAAAAATGCGGAGTCTAAATACTAAAGTATTGTCATTTCGGTAGGATAATGCGGCTAAAACCTTGAAAATTCCGAAAATCGGGCGGTCAGTCGGTGCTATATCAAAATGTGGACTGATATAACCAATTTTCAATACCAAACATGCTACGAGAAAAAATAGAAACTTCTGTACCAAATTGAAAAGCCCTATGTACAATATCGCGAGCTGTATCTTGATTTCAACAGATAGACGGATATCGTTAAATTCACTTATTTTTTATGTTGATCACGAATATATACTTTATAGGTTCTCCGAAGAATATTCCGATGAATCATAAAGTTAATTATACCCTTCATATTATGGGGGAGGTTATAAATAAAGTAATTTTCTATTTTACATCTGAAGATACCAGTGCAATAGGGTTATACCAAAACGTCGATTTATCGTCAATTCGGTTCGAATATCTAGAGGTTTCAATATTAGATAGACAAATTGTAGATAGATTACTAAGCCTTACACTGAAATCCAAAACGACGGGCCAGCAATGCGGAACCGGGTCAGCTAGTTTATTTATAAACTAACAAATATCTTAAAAAATGCACTTTAACACGTGTTGACAAATCAGTACTGATAGAAACGACTATAAATACTAGAATACCGTTCCCACGACCTTGAAAAATTGTGTACAGGCATTTTTTTAATATTTTATATTTTATGTAAATGTAATCTTATTTGACTATACAAATAACGGCATTCTTATTTATTCGTGGTTATATACAAATGTGGCCGAATCATAATCATTGAAATATACCAAACATTTTAGTAATCAAACTACTTCATAAAAGACACGAAATATTAAATTACATTGAATTAAGTTTGGAAGAAATTTTTGAAAAAGTTTTAGAGTTATTTTGCACAATAGCCATTTTAGTATGTAACTTACTCCGAAAAAAATTTGCACCGTTGTAAATGAGGCCGCTAGAACAACCTACTGAAAAAGGAATCAAAACGATGCGAGAGGAACCGGAGGTACCGGAAGCAGTAGACCGATATAGCTTATATTCCAACCTGATACATGACTAGATGAAATAATACGATGTGCAAAGTCTGCACCAATCACAAACTCCCGCGAGAATTATCTTGCGGATTTGCCATTTTGGTTGGCGCCGTCAGTGTTTCTTGGAGCTTTTAGGCCAATACTCTAGGAAGTATGGACTTGCAAAAAAAAAAAATAAATTATACGGTCGTAAAGGGAGCCGCAAAGAAAACTTACTGGAAAAATATCAAAACGATCCGAGAGGAGCTCTTAAACTTCACTTTATCCGAATTTTGTGTGGGAGGCACCCGAAGGAGTGGACCGATATAGTCCATATTCGAATCTGATCTATATCTGGAAGGAAAAATACGATGTGAAAGTTTTGACCAAATCGTTTGCTCCCTTTGAGAGTTATCGTTCACACCATTTTACAGACAAATTTTGAACATTTGTGGGAGACGTAACCGAAGGAGTGGAGCGATATGGCCGATCTTCGAATTTAAACTAAGTTTGGTCAAAATATTACGATACCCAATCGCACAGTGGATCCACCCATTGGCCAAAAATAAAAAAATGAATGTCAAAATTTTGGAACAACATCTGGCAACCCTGACAGCTATGACATGGATCTTTTTAAAAATATATTAATTTTTGTTTCATTCGAACGCAATCTTCTTAAGAATAGCTTCAAAAGTACAACCTATATTTTCAGTGCAAGTAAATATATTCAAAATATCGCGAAACTAATACGTATAGCAAAATATTATAGTGGATTTTGAAGAAGTAGGTAAAAGCTTAATTTTCATTAAAAAATAGTGTTTTAGAGTGTTGTGGAATTCTAGTTAGCTGCATATTTTCTTAGTGTATTTTGTAGTGCCAATTCGATCATATACATAAATTTGACCTAAGGTTTTAGTCATGATGCCCCCCAGTGCCCAAAGTGTATATAAGGAAAAAACAAAATTTTTTTGTTTTCCATCGAAAAAAATTAAAATTTATTTAAGCTACGTTAAAGATTTTTGCTTTATGGATTGAGAAAAAATTCCTATTCTCAAATCTGATCGAGATACTAATTTCGGTTATTGCGCGCAAAAGTTACGGCGGTTTCAATTCTGATAAAAATAAAAACATCTTTAAAAAACGCTACTCATTACGGAGGTGCCATAACTTTAGGAAAAAAGGTGTAAAGTAATAAGAAAGAATCAAAAAAATTGGTAGTTTGCAACTTGTTTTAATAAACTTCAAGCTATATATGCACCCCAAAAATATTTAAAAAATATGTACGTAATCCAATCATCGTGAAGATTCAAATGAAACCAAAACTTTACAAATGTGTTTAGCGGTTCGCATATTATAGCAAAAACATAAAATATATTGAGCAAATTTAAAAGAAAATTTAAGAAATAAATTTTTTTTTCAAATTTATTTTTTGAGTTACACTGTGTGTACTTTTTTGAGTCATGTTTTATTAGCCATATTCTGACTCCACGGTGTGATAGAACACCAAAAATGAGAAGACACGTGTCTCGCCGTTTTATTTTCCCTATCTCATCAGCTTTCGCGGTTATAGGCCTCCAAAGGTTTGAGGCTTTGATGTAAAAAGGGTCATTTAGTCCGGACTATATCTTTCAAACCGTTAGGAAATTTGAATATATTTCAGAGGCAAAGTTGTACTGTTGTCTTAAAGAACAAAAATTGTGAACACATATAATCCATCAAACTTCATCTGCAAGGTCAACATGGCCAAGGTCAAATTTCACTTAAAAATGTTCTCGGTTTTTGGTCTACATCTATCAAACCGATCAAATTTGAAGCAAACAAGCAACAAAAATGTACCTCAGATCTCAATAAACATCTTTCTAGAACATACGGACTATGTATAGACGATTCTTAAAGGTCAGGTTAAATAGCAAAGCAAATGGAATTTTTATCCCGTTTTCTCTGGGTCTGGTCCACAGATACTAAACCGTTCAATATTCAAGAAAACAACCAACTACAATAATGTAGCACAGACCTCAATAAACAACTTTCTGGAACATACGAAATGTCTATGAACGGTTCTAAATGGTAAAAATAGCAAAACACTTTTGATCGGTTTAATAGCTGTAGACCAAAACCCGAAAAAAAAATTTTAAAAGAAATTTGGCCTTGCAGATGAATATTGATGGATTATATGTGTTCACAATTTTTGTTCTTTTATACATGAGCTACAACTTTGCCTCTGAAATAAATTCAAATATCCTAACGGTTTGGAAGATATATTCGTGAGTAAATGACCCCTTTTTACATCAAAGCTTCAAACCTTTGGAGGCCTATAACCGCGAAAGTTGATGAGATAGGGAAAAATGACGAGACACGTGTCTTCTCTTTTTTTGTGTTCTATCACACTGTGGAATCAGAATATGGTTAATAAAACATGACTCAAAAATTACACACAGTGATATATTCTTCAACATTTCTTTATACAAAAGCAAGAAAGAAGATATAGCAGAGGTTACTTGAAAATATTTAATTACAAACTTTTGTGAAAGCTTTTGTTAAAAAACTCTCTATAGAAAAAACAACATTCGTTTTTGCCCGTTCACAGTGAATAACAATTTTTCTTTTTCTCTTCTCATATCTTTCAGGTAAAAACCGCACTAACAAACATCAAAAACACAACGCAATAATAAAAAAAGAGGAAACTTGAGGCATCTTCTGTCTCCCCGCACGCAACCAACGCTTTAACGTTTAACACATAGCCACACAGGAGCAGCACAAAGATAATATTGCAACAGTAAAAATGCGTCGTTCATCATTTACACCGGTTTTCAATATCTGCACACAGGAGCCACTCATTGTGGTCGAGGAGACCAATCCCACAGATGATGATGGTGCTGATGAGCTACTGGGTGCCGTCGGTGGTGGCAATGACTGTTGCACATCTGCAACCGCACGAAGGACAAACAGCGATGATTCGGATCCAGAATCACCTAAAAATCCATATCTGCTGTGTCCTTTGCAAGACATGCAACAAAGACGCAAACATTCATTGCCATCATTGCAAATAACCGAGGGAATAACAGCCAGTCAGGTGAGGCGTTTATCCGATGTGGGTGGTGAAACTGGTGGTCTTAGTCCACACGATGTGGAATTCTTAACCACACTATCACAATCACAAGCTGGCCCCTCGGGTGGCGGACGAAGACATTCTGTTGTAACTATATCGGCTGTACCACCCACACTATTTGGACGTAATCGCCGTGAATCCATATCCGGTACCCTTTACAGGTAAGTAAAGTTCAGGGTTTAGTTGCACTTTTTTTTGGTGTGGCTTCTTTTTGTTTTCATGTTATTATTTTCCATGGAAAATTCCCTTCAATGTTTGTGTGCTGAAAATTGCCAAAGATTGGTTAATGAGTTTTATAGCATCTGCAGAATTTTTGTTAGCTAAACGGAAGTGACATAATGGCTTTTTTTGTGCGGTTGAATTTTCAATTTAGTTGAGGTGTAGTGGATTGTCAGTCAATAAATAAGGATAGAATTAACGGCTTAAAGGTTATTTGATAAGCAAATGACAATAATTTACGGCGGAAATAATAATCGTAACAATTAATTGCTTTGAAGGTCATGTTTGGAACTGAAACATCATAATTATACCCTCCACCATAATATAGTGGGTATAATAATATATGTCATTCCTTATAACACATCGAAATATTTGTCTGAGACCATAAAATGTACATAGAGTCTTGATCAGCATCAAAATTCAAGCCGATAGAACCATGTCCGTCTGCCTGCTGAAATCAAGATACAGCTCGCAATATGTAAGATAGACCTTCAAAATTTGGTACAGAAGTTTCTAGTACTCCTACGATGATAGGTATTAAAAGTGGTCTATATCGGGCCGCGTTATGATATAGCACCCATAGAACGGTACCTCCCGATGTTCGGTATATTCAAAGTTTTAGACTTATTATCTTACCGAAATGGCTGAAATTTGGAATTTAGTTTTCCTTGGGGCTATAAAACTTTCTCCTAGAAATTTGGCGGTAGAGGTGCACGTTTTAATATCACCCCCATAGAGCGGTACCTTGTGATGTTCAATATTTTGAATGCTTTAGCAAACATTTTCTCACCAAAATTGCTTAAACTTGGTATTTAGTCTTCTTTGGGGCTCCGAAACTTTCTCGCAGAAATTTGTCAATACAGGTCCACGTTTTCACATACTGACTTACTTAGCTGGCCCATTACAGAACATTTGTTCCATAGACCGAACTAAGAAAAGATCTCCAATTATGTACCGCACCTTGTCATCTCTTCATCAACTTGTTTGCGCTATCTATTCTTTGGCCTGCCAATTCTGCGTGCACCGCCACCGGTCCGTATTTATATGCCTTTTTAGCGGGTTCATCATCGCTCATTCTTATTATATGACCTAGCCAACGCAATCGCTGCATCTCGATACGTTTAACTATATTGATGTCGTTGTATAGCAGATACAGCTCGTGGTTCATGCGACGTCGATATTCACCGTCAACACAGATTGGTCCGTAGATCTTTCGAAGAATTTTTCTCTCAAACACACCAAGCACTGCCATGTCTGCTTGCGCAAGTACCCAGGCTTCGGAGCCATACATCAGCACGGGTAGTATCAGTGTTTTGTAGAGCATTATTTTTGTTTGACGAAATGTGGCTTTGTTTTTAAACTGCTTACTTAAACCAAAGTAGCATCTGTTGGCCAATACAATTCTTCTTTTTATTTCACAACTGATGTCGTTTGTTGTGTTTACGGAGGTGCCGAGGTAGACAAAGTCTTTTACTACCTCAAAATTATAGGAACCAACTTCAACAGTTGGTCCGATCTCAATGGACGCATTGCTCGTCGACACCATTAACTTGGTCTCCTCGCCGTTTACCGCCAGACCCACTTTAGCAGATTTTCCTTCGACCTTCATAAAGGTATCGGTTACTTCTTTTACTGATCGTCCCACGATGTCTATATCATCAGCATAAGCACGTTTGCGTCTCGTATAACCTTTTCTAGCAGGATGTTAAAAATATCACACGAAAGGCTGTCTCCTTGCCTGAAACCTCTTTTGGTACAAAACTCTTCGGAGAGGTTCTTTCCTATTTTAACTGAAGATCTTGTGTCAATTAGAGTCATTTGCGGGGATACCAAAGTCAGACATGGCTGGGAATAACTTTGAACGTAGCGGGCTGTCGAAGGCTGCTTTATAATCGACAAAGAGGTGGTAGGTGTCGATCTGTATCTCTTGGGTCTTCTCCAGGATTTGCCACAGGGTAAATATCTGGTCAATGGTGGACTTGCCATGTATAAAGCCGCATTGCTATGGTCCCATTCTTTCGTTGACCATGGGCTTTAGTCGTTCGCACAATATCCCTGACACTATCTTGTAGGCGATAGGGAGAAGTCTTATGCCCCTATAGTTGGAGCATAAAGTCTTATCTCCTTTCTTATGGACGGGACACAGGTTGCTCAGGTTCCAATCGTCTCTCTCGGAAACGACGTTTATCCTCTCTCCTTTTCTCCCGATACCACTCTCGTGCGCTAAGCGCTGCTACTGATTGTAAAGTAGCTCTATATGCCGCATTTTTCTCTTCGGTAGCAGCACGACATTCCTGGTCATACCATGGATTCCTTGGTGGAGGTCTCTGGTATCCAAGTACTGATTTTGCGGCTGTTTGCATGGAGGGGGCAATGTTTTGCCATTGTCCTTATATGTTATCGGGACGAGGAGTGCTTTGATTAAGCAGTTAGGCCAGTTGAGTGGAATATGCTGTGGCTATCTGTTGTGATTGCAGCTTACCGATGTCTAACTTTCTTGTTGTGTCTGTTCGCACTTTGTTTGCTACGTTTAATCTGGTACACACCTTTGCTGCAACAAGGTAGTGGTCCGAGTCTATGTTTGCACCTCGGAACGATCGTACATCCAAAACGCTTGACAGCCAGGTGCCTTTCGACAGCCAGGTGCCCTTATGAATATCGAGATGCTTAAATCTGCTACTGCTAACTACAATGTTTCTTGCAGCTGTAAAGTCTATCAGCCTCATACCATTGTCAGATGTTTCACTGTGGAGACTGAATTTCCCGACTGTTGGGCCAAAGCTGATGTTGAAGAATTTTGCTTTTAATCGAATTGCAGCGAGTCTTTCATTCACTGGGGTGAAGCTGGAGACGAGATGTTTTAACCTCCGACCACCTACAAATCCGCAACCAAACTCATGCTTTATGTCATGGCAGCTATAATACAGTGCGTCACCTTTAGGTGTTGTTGTGACGCCTTTCCCATTCCATCGTATTTCCTGTATGGCAGTAATGTCGGCCTTGTACTTTTCAAGTACATCTGCCAATGCGTAAACTGCACCTTTCCTATAAAGAGTGCGAACATTCCAGGTGCATATTCGCAGATCATGGTCCTTAAAACGTTTGCGGGGTTCGTCAACTTTATAGGGGTTTGTTTTTCTTTTCTTTCGTTTTTTCATAGTAGGCTGTTTTTTCTAGGGGAGTCGATTTAGCCATGTCCGTCCATCTATCTGTTTGT
Organism: Musca autumnalis; assembly: GCF_047663935.1. Lineage (NCBI taxonomy): Eukaryota > Metazoa > Arthropoda > Insecta > Diptera > Muscidae > Musca > Musca autumnalis. The sequence goes on along the minus strand of NW_027411866.1, from coordinate 160,521,180 downwards.
CTGTCTGTCTGTCCGTCTGTCTGGCGGGCTGGTTCGCACGATAACTATCGAACGGATCAACCGATTCAAACGAAATTTTGGGTATCGTAATATTTTGTCCATACTTAGTTTATGTTAAAAGATGGGCCATATCGGTCAACTCCCCACAAAAGTTCAAAATTTGAGAGAAGTTCAAAATGGTGTGAACGATAACGCTCGAAGGTAGCAATCGATTTCAGATATAGATCGGGTTCGAATATGGACTATATCGGTCCACTCCTTCGGGTACCTCCCACACAAAATTCGGATAAAGTGAAGTTTAAGAGCTCCCCTCTGATCGTTTTGAATTTTTTTTTCAGTAACTTATCCCTGCGGTACGATTTGTTTCATACGCAAGGCCATACTTCCTGAGATATTAGCCTAAAAGCTCCAAGAAACCTTGACGACACCAACCAAAATGGCAAATCCGCAAAAAAATTCTCGCAGAGATTTCCTGATTGTTGCCAACTTTGCACATCGTATTACTTCATCCAATCATGTATCAGGTTGGAATATGGAATATATCGGTCCACTCCTTCGGGTAACTCCCACACAAAATTCGGATAAAGTGAAGTTGAAGAGCTTCTCTCGCATCGTTTTGATTCTTTTTTTAAGTAAGTTTTCCCTGCGGCTCCTCTACGACAGTACAATATCCTGAGATATTGGCCTAAAAGCTCCAAGAAACCTTGAAACCTCCACCATAGAATGGAGGGTATATTAACTTAGTTTTTTTTCGTTTATAACGTATTGAATTTTACATTTGCGACCCTATAAAGTATATATATTCTTGATCAGGATAAACTTATGAGTCCTTATAGCCATGTCAGTCTGTTATAATCACTCTAGCGTCCACAATATTTGAGCTAGAGCGCTATATTTTTGCACCCAATTGTCTTTTTTCCATAGGCAGGTCATGTTCGATGATGAGCTATGTATATCGGCCCACGTTTTGATATAGCTCCCATATTACGGTACATCCCGATTTTCGGTATTTTGGGGATTTTAGCTACATTTTGTGACCGAACTAGCCATAATTTGACTCCTAGCCATAATTTGATCCACGAAACTTGCTATTTGCCCTAGAAATATTTTTAAAAAATCCACGATATTTTTATTTAGAAATATTTTTTTAAAAATCCACAAAACTTGCTATTTTCCCTAGAAATATTTTTTTAAAAATCCACAAAACTTGCTATTTTCCCTAGAAATATTTTTAAAAATCCACGAGCCTTTCTAAGTGCCCTAGAAATATTCTTAAAAATCCACGAGCTTTAGTATGTGCCCTAGAACTATTTTTAAAAATTCACAAGCCTTGCTATGTGCCCTAGAAATATTTTTAAAAATCCACGAGCCGTGCTATATGCTCTAGAAATATTTTTAAAAATCCACGAGCCTTGATATGTGCCCTAGAAATATTTTTAAAAGTCCACGAGCCTTACTATGTGCCCTAGAAATATTTTTAAAAATCCACGAGCCTTTCTATATGCCCTAGAAATATTTATAAAAATTCACGACCCTTGCTTTGAGGACTATAAATATTTGTAAAAATTCACGACCCTTGCTTTGAGGACTATAAATATTTGTAAAAATTCACGACCCTTGCTTTGAGGACTATAAATATTTGTAAAAATTCACGAGCCTTTGAGGCCTATAAATATTTGTAAAAATTCACGAGCCTTTGAGGCCTATAAATATTTTTAAGAATCTACGAGCCTTGCTATATGCCCTAGAATTATTTTTAAAAATCCACGAGCCTTGCTATGTGCCCTAGAATTATTTTTAAAAATCCACGAGCCTTGCTATGTGCCCTAGAATTATTTTTAAAAATCCAGGAGCCTTGCTATGTGCCCTAGAATTATTTTTAAAAATCCACGAGCCTTGCTTTGAGGCCTATAAATATTTTTAAAAATCCACGAGCCGTGCTATATGCTCTAGAAATATTTTTAAAAATCCACGAGCCTTGATATGTGCCCTAGAAATATTTTTAAAAATCCACGAGCCTTTCTATATGCCCTAGAAATATTTATAAAAATTCACGACCCTTGCTTTGAGGACTATAAATATTTGTAAAAATTCACGACCCTTGCTTTGAGGACTATAAATATTTGTAAAAATTCACGACCCTTGCTTTGAGGACTATAAATATTTGTAAAAATTCACGAGCCTTTGAGGCCTATAAATATTTGTAAAAATTCACGAGCCTTTGAGGCCTATAAATATTTTTAAGAATCTACGAGCCTTGCTATATGCCCTAGAATTATTTTTAAAAATCCACGAGCCTTGCTATGTGCCCTAGAATTATTTTTAAAAATCCACGAGCCTTGCTATGTGCCCTAGAATTATTTTTAAAAATCCAGGAGCCTTGCTATGTGCCCTAGAATTATTTTTAAAAATCCACGAGCCTTGCTTTGAGGCCTATAAATATTTTTAAAAATCCACGAGCCTTGCTATATGCTCTAGAAATATTTTTAAAAATCCACGAGCCTTGCTATATGCTCTAGAAATATTTTTAAAAATCCATGAGCCTTGCTGTATGCCCTATAAATATTTTTAAAAATCTACGAGCCTTGCTATATGCCCTATAAATATTTTTAAAAATCTACGAGCCTTGCTATATGCCCTATAAATATTTTTAAAAATCCACGAGCCTTGCTATACGCCCTAGAAATATTTTTAAAAATCCACGAGCCTTGCTATATGCCCTACAAATATTTGTAAAAATCCAGGAGCCTAGCTATGTGCCCTAAAAATATTTGTAAAAATCCACGAGCCTTGCTTTGAGGCCTATACATATTTTTAAAAATCCACGAGCCTTGCTATATGCTCTAGAAATATTTTTAAAAATCCACGAGCCTTGCTATGTGCCCTAGAATTATTTTTAAATATCCACGAGCCTTGCTATGTGCCCTAGAAATATTTTTAAAAATCCGCGAGACTGCTTTGAGCCCTAGAAATATTTCTAAAAATCCACGAGCCTTGCTATGTGCCCTAGAAATATTTTCAAAAATCCAGGAGCCTTTCTATGTGCCCAAGAAATATTTCTAAAGATCCACGAGCCTTGCTATGTGCCCTAGAAATATTTTCAAAAATCCAGGAGCCTTGCTATGTGCCCTAGAAATATTTTTAAAAATTCAAGAGCCTTGCTATGTTCCCTGGAAATATTTTTAAAAATCCATGATTCTTGATATGTGTCTTAGAAATATTTTTAAAAATTCGCCAGCCTTGCTATGTTCCCTGGAAATATTTTTAAAAATCCACGAGCCTTACTATGTGACGTAGAACTATTTTTAAAAATTCAAGAGGACACAACAAGGGTCCTAGAATTTTTTTTAATCCACGAGCCTTACTATCTGACCTAGAACTATTTTTAAAAATCCATGATCCTTGATATGTGCCCTAGAAATATTTTTAAAAATCCATGATCCTTGATATGTGCCCTAGAAATATTTTTAAAAATCCACGAGCCTTGCTATGTGCCCTAAAAATATTTTTAAAAATCCACAAAAAACCGTCAACATAGGTCCATGGTTTGGTATAGCCCCAATATAACGGTACCTCTTGATTTTCGGTATTTTGAGAATTTTAACCACAATTTTTAACCGAACTACCTGTAAATTGACGTTTGGTGTTCCCAGTGGTCACAAAACTAGTCCACCCAAAATTGTCGACACGGTCCACGTTTTAGTACAGCCCCCAATAAAGGTACCTCACCATTTTCGGTATTTGGAAGATTATAGCTACAATTTTTAACCGAACTACCTGTATTTAGACAATTAAGGCTCCTAGTAATCACAAAAAATCTCCACCAAAACTGTCAACATAGGTCCATGTTTTAGTATAGCCCCCATATAACGGTACCTCCTGATTTTCGGTATTTTAAGGATTTTACCTACAATTTTCGACCAAACTATCTGTAATTCCACATTTGGTCACAGTGGTCACAAAACTTCTCCACCAAAAATTGCCAACGTAGGTCCACACTTTGGTATAGCCTCATATAAATGTGCTGACCGAATGAAGACATTTTTATATGCATTTTTACCTTATTTAGGTATCAGTGGTCATAAAATATCTCACCGTAAAATTGTGAACGGGAAAGGAAATAATTATTCCGTTTTAGTTCAGAATATTTTATTGTGGAGGGTATAAAAAGTCCAACTCGGCCGAATTTAACGTGTTTTTTTTCTTGTTTAGATAAGATTTGATAAATTATGCATTTTGGGTATCCGTGGTCGAAAAAATTTTACATATAAAATAGTGGACAGGGATGGAAATTAATTGTTCCATTTTAGTTGAAAATATTTTAGGGTGGAGGGTATAAAAAATTCGACACGGCCGAACTTAAAGATGTGTTACTTGTTGATATCGTGAATCTAGCTTTGAGAAATAGATGCCGATGTTCTATTGTTTTATTTTAGTGTTGTCATGGACGGCTCCAATTAAGTCTCCTTTAGTGATGTTGTTCGGTTTCCAAATCTGTCACTATTGCAATTTCTTTCAGAGTGTCCTTTATTACTTCCACTTCTCTATAGGGATACTTATGGGCTAATTTATTCTTGGCAAATATATCGGCTTCTCTCTCTCTCTCTCTCTACGGATTTCCTTATTTTGAGAGGTGTCGTCTTTTCTCTCTCCAAGTGTTTCCTTCACTTTTCGACTTGTTGTAATTCATTTTTGTTGTTATCACGGTTCTATCTGAAATTCTTGTTTTTAAAGGGATAACTTGGGGCCAAGTTGCTGCCGGTAAAATCGAGTGATTATTTTTAATGGTTTTTTCTTTTATTTTATTTTTATTTTTTTTTTAATTCTATGCCTTAAACAAAATTAATTTTTAATTAATAAATTCTCTTTTTCTTTTTTTGTTTTTACTTCTTATAATAAAACAAGAAAATAAATAATTTTTTCTCATTTATCTTTTGCAGTGGCAGTCGTCGTAGTAGTGGTATACAAGGACCACCACTTACAGATCATCGTGGCAGTATACACAATTTACAATTGGATCTTATGGATGGTATTTTACATGCACGTAAAACTCGTTCTGGCAGTGGTGTTTGGCAAGCACCCATACTGAAAGAAACCGAAAGCAATGTTCCCGTGCAAACATAAATTAATCGAAAAGTTGTCGTTTAGTTCGTATTGCAATATCCCAATATAGCCTTCTTTTTTCTACTACTAGCTGATATAATTTTTAAACTTCAACCATAGCAGGACACAAATGTCACAAGTTTGTCATCCTTTAAAATACCATTACACAAAAATAATAAAAACAACGTGGACAAAATTTGAAGCAACTAACAACAACAGAATACTAAGTCACATCTACAAGATACGGAAGAATCCCCAAAAAAGGTAATGGATGTTAATTTGGTTACAACAGGAAACGGAAATTGTCCAACATGTCATCCGCCACCACCCCTTTTTACGTTCAACTTTCTACTTTCAGTGGTTAACCATAACAAAAATCAATATTAAACATTTTTACAAAACGGAAGCGGTAAGTAAATTGTATTTTATTCTCATTTGCTCTGCACTTGTTTTTGGATTTAATTAAAATTTAATTTTGTCCTAAGCTGAAACAGTTTTATGAAATATTTTATCCTTGTGTTGCGTTAATTTGTTTCATGTCCTCGCAGTTACGCAATATTTTGTGTGCGTATGCTTGAAGGCCTTATTATTATTTCATTATAATTTCCAGGATGTTGTTGGCATTGATGTTAAATATTATTATGTACATAAGGGCAAACAAAAAAAATAAATAAATAACGGCCTACCCCATAAATTTCTGCCATTTGATCCAAAAAAAATTTGATCCATTCGACGACAAAATTTTACCATTTCATTGTTGTGGTTAATAAAGCCAATACTACAAAAATTTATGAAAATCGGCCCAACTATATTATAAAACAATGTATTAAGGTAAAACTACTTACCTCACTACTTACTTATTAATTAGTACGGTGGCACGAGCGTTAATGCTCGTACGGGTGGCATAGTGTGTTCTGCTACAAATCAGAAGTTCGCGTGATCAAATCCAGCAGAGAGCGATATATATCTCGGTAAAACACCGTTCAGTGGGGGCTATTTCAAAACGTCGATCAATACCGGCAAATTTTTGGCGGAAAGTTTTTATACTCAAAGAAGACTAAATACCAAATTTCCTATATTTCAGTAAGCGAATGTATCTAAAACTTAAAAAGTACCGAAAATGATGCAGTACGCTTCTATAAGGATAAAGGAAGACATGGGCCTATACTGATAACACTCTTCTGGAATATTTTATAACCCCTTGGAAGACTAAATAACGAATTTCAGTCATTTTGGTGGGATATTGACGTCACAACCTTCAGTATTACGAAAATAGGGAGATACCGTTCCAAGGAGGCTATATCGAAACGTGGACATATACTGACGAATTTTAGTCGGAAATGGGGGGAATATGAAGGCGTGGACCTGTACAGACAAATTTCTGGTTAACAGTTTTATATCACCAACGAAAACTAAATACCAAATTGCAGCCATTTTGGTGGAATATTGACAACCTTCAAAATACCGAAAATCGGGATGTTCCGTTCTATGGAAGCTATATGAAGGCGTGGACTGGGAGCTATATGAAGGCGTAGACCGGGAGCTATATGAAGGCGGACTGTACCGACAAATTTAGAGGGGAATATGAAGGCGTGGACCTATACCTACAAAATACAGGTGGAAAGTTGTATACCCCACATGAAGACTAAATACGATATTTTAGCCATTTAGGTGGAATATTGAAGCCACAACTTTCAAAATACCGAAAATCGGCAGGTACAGTTCTATGGGTGCTATATGAAGGCGTGAACCTATACCAAACAGTTTAAAGAGGAAGTTTGAGTACCCTCAACGAAGTCTACATACCAAATTTCAGCCCTTCAAAATATTGAAAATCAGGAGGTACCGTTCAATGTGGAAAGTGTGGACCTACACCGACAAATTTAAAGAGGAAAGTTGAGTACCCCCAACGAAGTCTAAATAACAAATTTTAGCTATTTCGGAATAATATTTAGGCCACAACCTTCAAAATACAGAAAATCGGGAGGTACCGTTCTATGGGGGCTACATGAAGGCGTGGACCTATGCCGACAAGTTTAAAGGTGGAAATTTTATACCCTCAACAAAGATTATATAAAAAATTTCAGCCATTTCGGTGAAATATTGAGGTCAAAACCATCAAAATACCGAAAATCGGGAGGTACCGTTCTATGGGGGCTATATGAAGGCGTAGATCGATACCGACAAAATTCTGGGGGAAAGTTTTATACCCCCCAAGAAGACCATGTACCAAATTTCAGGCACTTCGGTGTGATAATGAAGCTAAAACCTTCAAAATACCGAAAATCGGGTAGTACCGTTCTATGGGGGCTATATCTAAACGTGGACCGATATAGCCCATTTGCAATACCAAACAGCCTAGGAGTAATAGAAACTTCTATACCAAACTACAAAGCTTTGTCTTAAAAATTGTGAGCTGTATCTTGATTTCAAAATACAGACAGACGGACGGGCCGACGGACATGGTTAGATCGACTTAAACTTTTACCCTGATCAAGAATATATATACTTTATAGGGTCTCCGATGAATATTTCGATGTGTTACAAACGGTATGACAAATTTAATTATATCCTCCATAATATGGTGGAGGGTATAAATATGAAGTGGGTTGAAATTGAACAAATTCCACCCCAACTGTTCTAAAAATAGAACATATTTATACCCTCCACCATAATATGGAGGGTATAATTAAATTTGTCATTCCGTTTGTAACACATCGAAATATTCTTCGGAGACCCCATAAAGTATATATATTCTTTATGAGGGTAAAATTCTAAGCCGATATAACCATGTCCCTCTGTCCGTCCGTCCGTCCGTTGAAATCAAGATACAGCTCGCAATTTCTAAGATAGAGCTTTGTAATTTGGTACAGAAGTTTCTATTACTCCTAAGATGTTTGGTATTGCAAATGGGCTATATCGGTCCACGTTTTGATATAGTCCCCATAGAACGGTACCTCCCGATTTTCGGTATTTTGAAGGTTTTAGCTCCATTATCTCACCGAAATGGCTGACATTTAGTACATAGTCTTGGCTGGGGGTATAAAACATTCCCCCAGAATTTTGTCTGTATGGTTCCAGGCCTTCATATAGCCCCCATTGAACGGTACCTCCCGAATTTCGGTATTTTGAAGTTTAGACACATTGTTTTCCGAAATTGCTGAAATTTGGTATTTAGTCTTTTTCATAAACGAATGGAAACTAATTGTTCCAATTTACTTTAATACAACTCATGGTGGAGGGTATAACAAGTTTGGCCCGGCCGAATTTTACGCCGCTCTTACTTGTTATACCCTCAGCATTTATGCTAACGAGGGTATATACACTTTCATGCAGGCAAAATGTGCCTGATCGAAATAATGGTTTTAGAACCCAGGTTTGTTTGGACGAAATGTATTTCAAACAATTTGGAGTTGATTTAGCAATGTCCGTCCGTCTCTCTGTCTGTCTGGTTGGAGCGCACGATAACTCTCGAACGGATCAACCGATTCGGTTCAAATTTTAACTTTCGTAATATTTTGTCCAAACTTAGTTTAAGTTCGAAGATGGGTTATATCGGTCTACTCCTTCCGGTACCTCCCCCACAAAAGTTCGAAACTGTTCGGAAAATTTGTGCGCACGATAACTCTTGAAAGGAGTAACCGATTTGGTCCGTACTTAGCGTATCTAAAACACCGTGTGTAGTGGTTGGAGTGCAAGATAACTCTCGAACGGATCTGCCGATTTGGTCCAAAATTACGCTTTCGTTATATTTTGCGCAAACTTAGTTTAAGTTCGAAGATGAGCCATATCGGTCCACTTCTGCAGGTATCTCCCCAACAAAAGTTCAAAAATGTTCGGAAAAATTTTGCGCACGATAACTCTTGATGGGAGTGACCGATTTGGTCCATACTTTACAGGTCCACTCCTTCCGGATAAATGGTACGTGCGATATCTCATAGACGTAGCAACCGATTTGGTCCAAACTTTGGATCTCTAAATGTTGTCGAAACTTAGTTTATGTTCAAATTTGGGCCATATCTATCCACTCCTTGGGGTACCACCCACACAAATGTTCAACATTTTTGGCTGGTTAAGGGTCTGTTCGAGGATCCTTTGGATATTTTTACCGAAGGTTTTCCTAGTGGCCCTGTTTACAGCGATATTATGTTTTTGTAGGCTAGTATGGTAAAAAAGCCCTATCTATCGACATTCCCGGAAATTTTTGAGCTTTAAGCCTATCCATATTTTTGTCGATTCATACATTTTGAAAACCCTTCTAAATACATTTTTTTTTTTTCTTAGGAAAAAAATTATTTCAATCCACACAGGCTGAGGGTAAATCTCAGTTGGCAAATCCGACTGATACTTTTTATACCCTCAGCATTTATGCTAACGAGGGTATATACACATACGGGCATGTGCCTCATCGAAATAATGGTTTTAGACCCCAAGTATGTTTGGACGAAATGTGTTTCAGACAATTTGGAGTCGATTGAGCAATGTCCGTCTGTCTGTCTGGCTGGCTGGAGCGCACGATAACTCTCGAACGGATAAACCGATTCGGTTCAAATTTTGGCTTCCGTAATATTTTGCCCAAACTTAGTTTAAGTTCGAAGATGGGTTATATCGGTCCACTCCTTCCGGTACCTCCCACACAAAAGTCCGAAAATGTTCGGAAAATTTGTGCGCACGATAACTCTTTAAGGGAGTAACCGATTTGGTCCATACTTTGCACATCCTGAAATGTGTACCAGACTCAGATAAGGTTTCAATATGGGCTCAATCGGTCCACTCCTTCGGATACCTCCCACACAAAATTTCGGAAAAGTTCAGTTTAGGGCCATCTCTCGAATCGCTTTGATTTTTGTTGGAACAACTTGTATTCACTGCTCCCGATACGACGGTGCAAGTTTCATTAGGGGCAAGTTCATACTTCCTGGGAAAATAGCATGAAAGTTGCAAAAAAACCCTATGACACCGTGTGAGGTGGTTGGAGCGCAAGATAACTCTAGAACGGATCTGTCGATTCGGTCCAACATTTGGCTTTATTAATGTTTTGTCCAAACATAATTTAAGTTCGAAGATAAGCCATATCGGTCCACTCCTTCAGGTACCTCCCCCACAAAAGTTCAAAAATGTTCGGAAAAATTGTGCGTACGATAACTCTTGAAGAGAGTGGCCGAATTGGACCATACTTTACACATCTTAATATATCTACCAGATATAGATCAGGTTCAAATATGGACTATATTTGTCCACTCCATCCGGTACCTCCCACACAAAATTTCGAATAAGTTCACTTTAAGACCTGATATCGAATCAAGTCCATACTTCTTGAGCAAACAGCCCGAAAGGTGTAAAAACCCCATATGCACCATATGTAGTGACTGGAGATCCACTTCCATAATGGTCAATGTAGATCCATTCCTTTTAGTATCTCCTCCGCAAAACTTTTGATTTCTAATCCTAATGAACATTTTTGACGGTTCAAATTCCCAAAAATTTTAAAAACCCCTAAATACATACGTTTTTGGGAAAAAAATATATCAATATATACAGGCTGAGGGTATATCTCTGTCGGCAAAGCCGACTGGTACCTTTTACTTGTTTAGTTGCTTTTAGCTTATTTTTAAACTTTTAGTGGCCATACAATAACTAGTTATTTTAGTGGTTGTAGTAAAACTAGTTATTCAGTGCGACATGCCTTGTTAAAATAATGGTTTAGTACTGGGTTTCAGGGACGTACGCAGGATTTCATTTCGGGGGGGGCCAACTTGACCAAAAATCTTGAAAAATTCAAATGTTGTGTAGCGTTACGTAAAGCTATTTTAAAGGGTAATGGTCACTTATAAGTATCAGAAAAACCATTTTCATTAATTTTTTATAAAAAATCTATTAAAACTTGAGTAACCTTCTAATTGTTTTTTTTTTTTTTTTTTTTTTGAATAATCTTTCTGACAAATGCCCGCCTATAAAGCACTGTTTTTACTAAAGTAGTTTGCGGTACCCACTGTTGTTTGAAAAAGAATAAACCGATCAGCATATATGTTTGTGGGATCATTTAGAACCCAATAATCTGGTCCATTATCGAAACGGAATTAAAAAAAATCAATTTTTAAAAATTTTGAACAGTTAAAATTAAAATTTCAATTTAAAAAAAAAACGGACTCCGTCAGCAGTTTTTTAAAGACTCTCTTGGTTAAGCACATGATTTATGTGTATAATAGTCCCAAAAAATATATAAAGACCGGAGCTATATTGGGCACCGCTTTCAAAAGTGCCACTTCGAGGAAAAGACGTTTTTAGATTCTATGCTACATATAGAACACAATGTTTCCCTTCGAATGCTAATATCTCGGTAAATTTTTGTCCGATGGACTGGAAAATTTTGGCACATAATCTATTCTACTTGTACTTTAAAATGAGCCAAAAAATTTGGATTTTTCGAATTTTATATGAAATATTGTATATAAATTCAATAGAAAGTATATAAATTCAAAAGAAAGAGTTCATAATATTTAGAATTGAAAATAGACAATATCAGACCACGTTCAGTAAAGTCGCCATGTAAAATTTAAGCCCCGTTTTCGGTATATTGAAGTTTTTAATCATACAGGCCCACGTTATAGTTTATCGCAGAATTTTACAACCACAAAGAATTGCCGTTGTCTTTGCTATAGCAAGAATTTTACTATTTCGATGATCTTAGCCTAATTTTTAAGAATATCGGCTGCTGTTGTCGTTGATATGTTTCCAAATGAAAACATTAAGAACAAGTAAAAAAGTATCAGTCGGCTTTGCCGACAGAGATATACCCTCAGCCTGTGTATATTGAAACAATTTTTCCAAAAATACGTATGTATTTAGGGGGTTTTAAAAATTTTGCGGAGGAGATACTAAAAGGAATGGATCGACATTGACCGTTATGGAAGTGGATCTCCAGCCACAACATATGGTGCCATAGGGGGTTTTTACACTCTTCGGGCTGTTTGCTCAAGAAGTATGGACTTGCCCCTAAAAAACTTTTACCATCGTAATTGAGGCAGCGAATGCAAGTTGCTTCAACAAAAATTAAAGTGCTTCGAGAGCATGTCTTAAAGTGAACATATCCGAAAGTTTGTGTGGGAGGTACCGGATGGAGTGGACAAATATAGTTCATATTTGAACCTGATCTATGTCTTGTAGATATATTAGGATGTCTAAAGTATAGACAAATTCGGCCACTCCCATCCAGAGTTATCGTGTGCACAATTTTTCCGAACATTTTTGAACTTTTATGGCGTAGGTACCGATATGTCTTATATTTAATTTGGACAAAACATTACGAGATTCATTACTTGGTCCAAATCGGTTGATCCGTTCGAGAGTTATCATGAGTTCCAACCTGCCAGACAAACAGAGATACAGACGGATGGACCGTGGTAAGTACGCACAAAAATTCATTTGTCTTCATTATTTTTTCGTACTGTTTAGCCGCAAATTTGTCTAAAATAGAATAACAAAATTTTGGCGATGGCAGTAAAACAAATTTCTAATTGGCTTTCAAGATGTACTCCACGAAGAACCGACCCTTCATACATTGTATCCAGTATACATTTTTTCATATACTTCCATTCCCTCAATACTGAACTCGTTATTTTTGTTGTTACAGGATGAGTTTTAAGCCTCGAGAGCTCTATATAGTTCGAATATGACATAAACTTGGAGTAGTATATTCATTAAGGAATTCGAATTTGATAGTGGAATGATATGACATGAAGAAGTAAATCAGATTTCATTGGAAGCTTCTCTCTAAAACAGCATACAAACAAAATTTTTTTAAATCTTTTCTTACAAAACTTGTTAATGATGTACATTTTTTGTTCAGAAACTTAAGAAAATATAAGTTTTAATTTGAAATCTGCAAAAATACAAACATTTTTATGAGAAAAAAATATAATAACTAGTTACAGCAGCTTAACAAATTTTGTTCGACCAAACCATTTCGGGGGGGGCCCGGGCCCCCTGTGCCCCCCCCCCCCCCAGCGTACGTCCCTGCTGGGATTTTAGGTAGTTACGACTACAAAAAAGTACCCTTTAAACTCATTATTTGATAATGGTTTCTTTTTGCTGGGAAATTACATAAAATTTGCCAAATTTGCATTTCTGCCCTGAAAATATACCACAAAAAAAAACAAGGAAGAAGGTTTCATTCAGTTGTGCTGACGGAGATATACATTAGGGATATAACCAAAAAATACCATGCCAGTACCATGTGCGGAATATTGTCCTGATCAGGAAAATGCGTTTGTTAGTCCGATTCGGTTAGAAAAGTTTCCGCACCGATTGCGATTACTAAAGCCCTTTTGATATTTTTTCTATTTAAAATTTAAAATTTGCTTTGTTTGAATAAATATTTATAGAAAACAAATACGATTCTCACAGGCAAAGTCATTAAAAACGGTCTGTAACTTTCGCGAATTCGTTGCAAATGGCCACATATTCTCTTGTCCGATAGGTACAATAAATATAAACATAAAATTCGCGAGATTATAAAGAATAACAAAAAAGTACAATATTGTCAAAGGTGCATTAAATGCTGTGAAATATCGATATTTGATAAAAAATTGTTCCAGAATGGTTTGATATTGATTTTAAATTAGATTAAAACTATTAATAAGTTTTTACGAACAGCGTATATGTCATTATAACGAATAAAATTAAATAATGTATTATTCAACTTCAATGCATTTGATGCGGAAACTTTTTTCGCGATGGAGAAAAGAAGTAGTTTTTCATGCTCTACACGGCTATACGGTGGTATTTTTAATATTTGCAAAAATTGCAAAAAAAGTTATAACCCTAATATACATACCCTCAGCATCTGACCAAAAAAAGAAGCAAACAAAATAATTATGCCATTATAAAAAATGTTACATCTACAAAACTACTGAACCGATTTTCATGAAATTGTTAGGGGATGTACAGAGAAGGCCAACGGTGAAAATAGGATCCATATTTTCTTGAATTTCGAAAAACGCCAGATATTGATAATATGGGATAGGGGTAGAGTATGGTAAGGCTATATATTATAGCCTTGGGCTGTGTACCTTCGTTTATCATGGTTTCAAGAAATATAATATTTATTTATTTTTATTTACTCTGTTTAATATGTACAACAAACACACAATATGCTGCAAAAATAATTAAAATTTATTATTTTTACTTTCAGCTCAAAAACCACCATTAAATATTTTTAATTATTTTTATAATATTTTAAAACAATTTTATTTATCGTTTATCTTGCCTATATTTAGTAAGGAATTGATATGAACTCTTTTTATAGAATGTATGTTTCAGAAAAAATAAAAATAAATAACAACCAAATAATTCAAAATATAAGAATTAAATATAACAATTATTATTGAACAATCTTAAAAGACAAAAACGATTTAACTGTGTAGAGAAATGAACAAAAAATCAAACGTTTTGTCAATGTTACAAAGAAAAAATTAAAAAAAATTATCTTCATCGCTATAGCTATAAGTTTATTTTTTAATTAGAACACAAAAGAGAACAAAAGGCAAATTTACAAAAGGTATTACTGTTTAAAAATTAAAACTAACAAAAAAATGTAGGTTAAGAGCAATATAAGAAAAAATAATAAAGAAAATAAAATAAAAAAAATCATTTCTAACATTATTAACAAAAAAAAAAAAAATAATTTTTAAATTGCAACAACAATATATTTAAAAAAATGTTCGTTCATAAAAGAAAAACTAATAAATTCCCCTAAATAAATATATTAAGAAAAACCTTTTCATTTCAAAACAACATATAACATTAACAATGAGCAATGATTACGTGCAAAACACAATATTTGACATATTAGTGTGAACTTTTTTAACGGTTCTTAATTATCCCATAATTTAAATGGAAACGTCCAATAACATAGTTAATTAAATGGACGTGTATCGCTGTTTCAGTGGTTATTTTGCCTGTGTTTAAATGAAAATATAATGCAATTACTTCGTTTATTAAGCAATGGAAGCTGGAGCTTTGTACGTATTATTGATTATTTCAATATGATATCGAATTTCTGTTATTGGAGCGACATAATCCAATTTAACCCACAAACAAGTTTGGCCGGGGCGAACTTAACGTCATTCTTACTTGTCATAAAATATTTTTTTTTTCTCTGAAACGCATAGTTTTCCTGCAGTCGCCCTTCTTTTAAAAGTGCTGAAAATTTTGAAGGGTAATATAGGTGTATTCTTATATGTCAATTCCTTGGTTTTTCATTGAGAAAATACTCTTACTACATTCCTAACAAATCCTTGACTTTATATGATAAAAATTTTAACGCATATTTAAATTTTTCATCAGAAGTAAAAAATTACAAAAAAGTCTTTTTTTAATTACTTGCGTTTTAGGCGATTGCGTGGAAAAGCATAGGCTAAATGAAGCTTTATAAGCATGGAATGACAGCTAACAGATGATGAAAAAATTTTAATATGCGTTAAAATTTTTATCATATAAAGTCAAGGATTTGTTAGGAATGTAGTAAGAGTATTTTCTCAATGAAAACCAAGGAATTGACATATAAGAATACACCTATATTACCCTTCAAAATTTTCCAGCACTTTTAAAAGAAGGGCGACTGCAGGAAAACTATGCGTTTCAGAGAAAAAATTATTTTATGACAAGTAAGAATGACGTTAAGTTCGCCCCGGCCAAACTTGTTATACCCTCCACCACGAGTTGTATTGAAGTAAAACTGAACAATTAGTTTCATTTCGTTTATGAAGAAGACTAAATACCATATTCCAGCAATTTCTGTAAAACAATGTGGCTAACTTTCGCGTGGACCTATACGGAAAATTTTCAGCCATTTCGGTGGAATATTGATGCCACAACCTTTATTGATGCCACAACCTTTAAAATACCAAAAATTTTGAGGTACAGTTCTAAAGAAGCAATATGTAAATATACTAACAAATTTCAGGTAGAAAGTTCTGCAACTCCAAAGAAGACTAAATACCAAATCTCAGACAATTCGGTGGAATACACTTACTTACTTACTAACTTAGCTGCCCATTACAGAACATTTGTTCTATAGGCCGAACTAAGAAAAGATCTCCAATTCTCTCTATTTGTTGCTTCGCACTCTGGAATACCGTGCCTTTTCATCTCTTCATCCATTTGTTTGCGCCATCTATTCCTTGGCCTGACAATTCTGCGTGCACCGCCAAGCGGTTCGTATTTATACGCCTTTTTAGCGGGTTCATCTTCGCCCATTTCTTATGATATGGCCCAGCCAATGTAATCGCTGCATCTCGATACGTTTAACTATATTGATGTCGTTGTATAGCAGATACAGCTCGTGGTTCATGCGACGTCGATATTCACCGTCAACACAGATTGGTCCGTAGATCTTTCGAAGAATTTTACTCTCAACACACCAAGCACTGCCATGTCTGCTTGCGCAAGTACCCAGGCTTCGGAGCCATACATCAGCATGGGTAGTATCAGTGTTTTGTAGAGCATTATTTTTGTTTTGACGAAATGTGGCTTTGTTTTTAAACTGCTTACTTAAACCAAAGTAGCATCTGTTGGCCACTGATACTACCCATGCTGATGTATGGTTCTTCTTTTTATTTCACAACTGATGTCGTTGGTTGTGTTTACGGAGGTGCCGAGGTAGACGAAGTCTTTTACTACCTCAAAATTATAGGAACCAACTTGGTTGGTCCGAGCTAAATGGACGCATTGCGCGTCGACACCATCAACTTGATCTTCTCACCGTTTACCGCCAGACCAACTTTAGCAGATTCTCCTTCGACCTTCATAAAGGCATCAGTTACTTCTTTTACTGATCGGCCCATGATGTCTATATCATCAGCATAAGCAATTAACATGTGGCTATTGGTGTAGATTGTGTCACTTCTTTTGACGTTTGCCTCTCGTATAACCTTTTCTAGCAGGATGTTGAAAAATTCACACGAAAGGCTGTCTCCTTGCCTGAAACTATTTTTTTTACAAAACTCTTCGGAGAGGTTCTTTCCTATTTTAACTGAAGATCTTGTGTCAGTTAGGGTCATTTTACAAAGCCGGATGAGCTTTGCGGGGATACCAAATTCAGGCATGGCTTGGAATACCTTTGAACGCAGCGGGCTATAGAAGGCTGCTTTATAATCGACAAAAAGGTGGTAGGTGTCGATCTGCATCTCTGGGGTCATCTCCAGGATTTGCCGCAGGGTAAATATCTGGTCAATGGTGGACTTGCCAGGTCTAAAGCCGCATTGGTATGGTCCAATTATATCGTTGACCATAGGCTTTAGTCGTTCGCACATTATCTCTGACACTATCTTGTAGGCAATAGGGAGAATAGTTATGCCCCTATAATTATAACATACAGTCTTATCTCCTTTCTTGTGGACGCGGCACAGGATACTCAGGTTCGAATAGTCGGGTACTCGTTCTTCCTGCCAGATGGTGCTAACTAGCTGATGAATACACCTTATCAGCGTGTCGCCTCCGGTTTTGAACAGCTCGGCTGGTAAGCCATCGGCTCCTGCTGCCTTATTATTCTTCAGCCGATTTATTGCTGTCTTTACCTCACCTTGGCTGGGCGGTATACATTCCATACCATCTTCTGGGATTGGTTCTGTGGTATTTTCGTCGTCTTCGCTGCTATTGGATACCAACAGTTTTGAAAAATGTTCTTTCCGTATCATGAGCACACTATCTGTATCAGTTACCAAATTACCTTGCTGGTCTCTACAGGAGTATGTGCCTGTACCAAAGCCATCAGTTTGATGCTTGACTCTTTGGTAGAATTTTCAGACTTCATTCTGGTTCCTGTACATCTCGATTTTTTCACACTCCCGCTTTTCCATCTCTCTCTTTTTTCCTGCGGAAAAGACGTTTCTCCCGATATCTCTCTCGTGCGCTACGCGTTGCTACTGATTGTAAAGCAGCGTCAGGCACCATACTTTTCTATTGCATACTTTACAACCAGGTCAGGCAATTAGGCGCCCGTGTGCGCTCATTTAGCGTTTCTCTCTCCACACACACAATTCAACGCATTGAAAAAGCATGCACTCACATAATGACACCCCGTAAAGTATGCAATAGAAAAGTATGGTGCCTGACCTGGTTGTAAAGTAGCCCTATATGCCGCATTTTTATACCCTCAGCCTTTAGGCTAAAGAGGGTATTTACACTTTGATACGACCAAAAATGTGCCTCATCGAAATAATGGTTTTAGACCCCAAGTATGTTTGTACGATATCCGTTTCAGACAATTTTGAATAGATCTAGCAATGTCCGTCCGTCTGTCTGTCTGTCCGTCTGTCTGTCTGGCTGGCTGGTGCGCACGATAACTCTCGAACGGATCAATCGATTCGGTTCAAATTTTGGGTATCAAAATATTTTGTCCAGATTCGATTTAAGTTCGAACATGGGCCATATAGGTCCACTCCTTCAGGTACCTCCCCCACAAATGTTCAAAAATTGTCGCAAAACTTGTGCGCACGATAACTCTTGCAGGGAATAACCGATTTGGTCCATACTTTGCACATCGTGTAATTTCTACCAAACTTAGATGAGGTTCCAATATGGACTCAATCGGTCCACTCCTTCGGGTACCTCCCACACAAAATTTCGGAAAAGTTCAGTTTAGGACCTGGTCTCGAATCGCTTTGATTTTTGTTTACGCAAGTTGTATTCGCTGTCCTCTATACGACGCTGTACGTTTCATTAGGGGCAAGTCCATACTTTCTGAGAAAATAGCCTGAAAGTTACAAAAAACCCTATGACACCGTGTGTAGTGGTTGGAGCGCAAGATAACTCTCGAACGGATCTGCCGATTCGATCCAAAATTTGGCTTTCGTAATATTTTGTCCAAACTTATTTCAAGTTCAAAGATGGATTATATCGGTCCACTCCTTCCGGTACCTCCCCCACAAAAGTTTGAAAATGTTCGGAAAATTTGTGCGTACGATAACTCTTGAAGGGAGTAACCGATTTGGTCCATACTTTGCACATTATAAAATTTCTACCAGACTTAGATGAAGTTCCAATATGGACTCAATCGGTAAACTCCTTCGAGTACCTCCCACACAAAATTTCGGAAAAGTTCAGTTTAGGACCTGCTCCCGAATCGCCTTGGTTTTTGTTGTACTATCTTGTATTCACTGTCCCCTATACGAAGGTACAAGTTTACTCTGGGGCAAGTCCATACTTCCTGAAAAAATAGCCTGAAGGTTGAAAAACAAACCCTATGACACCATGTTTATGGGTGGAAGCGAAAGATAATTCTCGAACGGAAATGCCGATTCCGGCCAAAATTTGGCCTTCGTAATATTGTTTCCAAACTTAGATTAAGTTCGTAGATAAGCCATATCAGTCCACTCCTTCAGATACCTACCCCACAAAAGTTCAAAAATATTCGGAAAAATTGTCCGCATGATAAATCTTGATGGGAGTGACCGATTTGGTCCATACTTTACACATTCTCATAATATCTACCAGATATAGATCAGCTTCGAGAATGGACTATATTTGTCCACTCCATCCCGTACCTCCCATACAAAATGTTGGATATGTTCACTTTAAGACCTGCTATTGAATAACTTTGATTTATGTTGAGGCAACTTACATTCGCTGCCTCAATTACGATGGTAAAAGTTGTTTCAGGGGCAAGTCCATACTTCTTGAGAAAACAGCCCGAAGGGTGTAAAATCCTCCTATGGTACCCATGGTCTATGTCGGTCCATTCCTTTAAGTACCTTTTCCGCAAAATGTTTGAACTTTAATCCTAATAACCCTAATCAAAATTTTTGTCGGTTCATACGACCAACATTTTGAAACCCCCTAAATACATAAGTTTTTTGTAAAAAAAGTGTTTCAATTTGCACAGGCTGAGGGTATATCTCTGTCGGCAAAGCCGACTGATACTTTTTTACTTGTTTTCTTCGGTAGCAGCACGACACTCCTGATCATACCATGGATTCCTTGGTGGAGGTCTCTGGTATCCAAGTAAGAGGAGTGCTTTGATTAAGCAAGTTGGGCTATCTGTTGTGATTGAAGCTTACCGATGTCTAACTTACGTGTAGTGTCTGTTCGTAGTTTGTTTGCTACGTTTAACCGACTGCGTACCTTTGCTGCAACAAGGTAGTGGTCCTCGGAACGAACGCACATCCAACACGCTCGATGAATGTCTTATATCTATCACAACATGATCAATTTGATTACTTGTTTTCTGATCTGGAGACAGCCAGGTGCCCTTATGGATGTCAAGATGTTGAAATCTGGTGCTGCTAACTACCATGTTTTTTGCCGCTGCAAAGTCTATCAGCCTCATACCATTGTCAGATGTTTCACTGTGGAGACTGAATTTTCCGACTGTTGGGACAAAGAAAAATGGCAATAAAACACATCCTAAGCAGTCTAAAAAACAACCAAATTCTTTGAAATTGTATAAAATAATGCAAATCATCATTCCAATAAAATGTATTTGGCTAACTAGACTTTATTTTCTTTTAATCAATAAATAAAATATAAATGCATTACTTCATTGCTCATTGTTTTATATTTAAGGTAAAAACCAAAAAACTATTTACAAAAAAACTTTCACATGTGACAACAATCATTGTAAAATAAATTATGTTATTTACAAAATCTTTAACAGATCCCAGAACCACCCGAAATAAATGGAACTGCAAATAACCAATCAACCAAAGATTACACTCACCTAACAGAGAGGAAGAAAAAAACTCATAACAATACAGGGTGTTAAACACTACAAACAAAAAAGAAAATAATATATACCTAACCCAACTACAAATCCCACTGAGTATTATAGACAACAAAAACAAAGCCAAAAAATAATAAAACTAAAATAAAACAATATTTATGTTATAGAACATAATTGTATAAAATGATTATAACGAAGAAGAAAATGAACACCAACAATTTATACGTACATAAAAATGTATGCACCACATATGGAAATACATACTCATATACATACGTACATATGTATACATGTATGTTTCTACTCAATACACACAAAAGATGATACATATAACCCTACAGGATAATAAATTAAAAGAAAGCACAAAACTACTATTTTGCTCCATGTTTAAATGTTTTAGAGAAAAAGAAAGAGCCTTAAGTAACAACAGAGGAAGAAGACGAAATAGAAGAAACACAATTTCATTATTATAAATATCTATTAAAATTGTTATAAAAATTAATGATAACATTATTATTGCCAGGGTATTAATTTAGAAATGATATTTCACATGGACACATATGCAGGCTGATGGTGAAACTCTGCGAAGGATAACGCACACAAACATAAAATTTTGTCGTTTGAAATTTTGTTAGCTCGAGGATAAAATTGATTGCAAATTAATGAAATGGATATGCAATAAATCTCAATGTCGGAAATATTATAAGTAAGAGAGATTACAAAGGAAGTTTAAACAAAAGTATACACAAGTTTTAAAGCAGTTAAATCTTAAGTGTGTAAACTCAATGTCACATAATCCATTGCCACGATATTTTCAATGTTACAAAACATTGCCGCTACTCTAAACCCAACTATCAGTCAATATGTTGCTGCATAGACTAATTAGTGTATAGACGAAGAAATACTCACGTTATAAGCGGCGTTGTGACTCAAACCAAATAACTCAACATTTTTCGAAGACAATTTTTCTGGGTTAATTGCAAGAATTTGTTCCATATTTTTATATGAGGATGTAGATCCGTCCAAAAACTATCCAAATTTTGTATTTTTACACTTACTTACTTTGCCTGGCCATTACAAAACATTGCCCCATTAGCCGAATTAAGACAAAATCTCCAATTCTTTCTATTTGTTGCTTCGTTTTTTGGAATACCGCTCCTTGTCATCTCTTCTTCCACTTGTTTGCTCCATCGAAGCCTTGGCCTGCCAGTACTGCGTGCAGCACCAGATGGGACGTGTTTATACGCCTTTTTAGCGGGTTCATCATCGCTCATTCTTATGATATGGTCTAGCCAACGCAATCGTTGCATCTCTTTGTATAGCTGATATAGCTCGTGGTTCATACGACGTCGATATTCACCGTCAACGCAAATCGGCCCGTAGATCTTTCGAAGAATTTTCTTCTCAAACACACCAAGCACTGCCTTATCTGCTTGCACAAGTACCCATGCTTCGGAGCCATACAGCGTTTTGTATATTGTTATTTTTGTTTGACGAGATGTGGCTTTGTTTTAAAATTGCTTATTTAAACCATTGTAGCATCTGTTGGCCAATACAATTCTTCTTCTTATTTCACAACTGATGTTGTTTGTTGTGTTTATGGCAGTGCCGAGGTAGACGAAGTCTTAAACTACCTCAAAATTATAGGTACCAACTTCCACAGTTGGTCCGAGCTCTATGGGCGCTTTGCGCGTCGACACCATCAATTTGGTCTTTTCGCCGTTTACCGCCAGACCCACTTTCGCAGATTCTCCTTCGACCTTCCTATGATGTCTATGTCATCAGCATAAGCAAGTAACATGTGACTATTGGTGTAGATCGTGCCATTTCTTTTCACATTTGCATCTCGTATTACCTTTTCCAGCAAAATGTTGAATAGGTCACATGAAAGGCGGTATCCTTGTCTGAAACCTCTTTTGGTACTTTCCAATTTCCAATTTTAACTGATGACCTAGTGTCAGTTAAAGTCATCTTGCAAAGCCGGATGAGCTTTGCGAGGATACCAAATTCAGACATTGCATGGAATACCTTTGATCGGAGGGGACTGTCGAATGCTGTTTTATAATCGACAAAAAGGTGATAGGTGTCGATCTGCATCTATTGGGTCTTCTCTAGAATTTGCCGCAGGGAAAATATCTAGTCAATGGTGGACTTGCCAGGTCTAAAGCCGCGTTGGTATGGTCCAATTATTTCATGGACCCTATGCTTTAGTCGTTCACATAAAATCCCTGACACTATATTGTAGGTGATAGGCAGAAGACTTATGCCCCTATAGTTAGAACATACAGTCCTGTCTCCTTTCTTGTGGACGGGACACAAGATACTCAGGTTCCAATCGTCGCGTGCGCTTTCTTCCTGCCAGATGGTGCTAATTAGCTGATCCATACAACTTATCAGTGTGTCGCCTCCGGTTTTGAACAACTCGGCTCCTGCTGCCTTATTATCACTTGGCCCATCTTTAGCCGGTTTACTGCTGACTTTACCTCATCTTGGCTGGGCGGTATACATTCAATACCACATTCTGGGATTGGATATATGTTATATTCGTCGTCTTCGCTCGACACCAACAGTTTGGAAAAATGCTCATTCCACACTACCTGTATCAGTTACCAGATAACCTTGCTGGTCTCTACAGGAGGATGTGCCTGTACCAAAGCCGTCAGTTTGACGTTTTACTCTTTGGTAGAACCTTCCGACTTCATTCTGGCTCGTGTACATCTCGATTTTTTCACACTCCAGCCTTTCCATTTCTCACTTTTTTCTTGCGGAAAAGACGTTTCTCCACTCTCCTTTTCTCCCGATACCTCTCTCGTGCGCTACGCGTTGCTACTAATTGTAGAGTAACCCTATATGCTGCATTTTTCTCTTCGATAGCAGCTCGATACTCCTGGTTATACCATGAATTCCTCGGTGGAGGCCTCTGGTATCCAAGAATGGATTTTGCAGCCGTTTGCATGAAATGGGCAATACATTGCCATTATGCTGATATGTTATCGGGACGAGGAGTGATTTGATTAAGCAATTGGGCCAGTTGAGTGGAATATGCTGTGGCTATCTACCTTACCAATGTCTAACTTCCTTGATGTGTCTGTTCCTGCTTTATTCGCAACGTTTAGACGGGTACGTACCTTTGCTGCAACAAGGTAGTGCTCCGAGTCTATGTTTACACCTTGGGACGATCGTACATCCAACACGCTCGATGAATGTCTTCCATCTATCAGAATGTGATGAATTTGATTTCTTGTTCTTTGATCTGGCGACAGACAGGTGCCCTTAAATCTGGTACTGCTAACTACCATGTTTCTTGCAGCTGCAAAGTCTATCAGCCTCATACCATTGTCAGATGTTTCACTTTGGAGACTGAATTTCCCGATTGTTGGGTCAAAGATATTCTCCTTTCCAGTTTTGGCATTAAAATCGCCTAGAATAATTTTAATGTCATGGGCAGGGCAACGGTCATATGTTTCTTCTAAGCGCTCGTAGAATATATCTTTGGTCTGTTTGGCCTTGTCTTCGTTTGGGGCATGAGCGCATATAAGGCTAATGTTGAAGATATTTGCATTTATCCGTATTGTAGCAAGTCTTCTAGAGACCAGAAGTTTTAATCTCCGACCAACTACAAATCCGCAGCCAAACTCATGCTTTGTGTCACGGCAGTTATAAAACAGTGCGTCACCTGTAGGTATTCCTGTGACGCTTTTCCCAATCCATCGTATTTCCTGTATGGCAGTAATGTTACTAACCCGGCGCCCAAACCCAAGTTTTTAACGTTCTTATAGATGAATGCGCGGCACATTTTAGCTCACCGCCTTTAACGGGTGTTAAAGGCAGCTACCCCAGATGACACCACGGGGAGGTTAGTGTCCACTTTAGATGAGAGAGGGACCAAGATAAATCCTGGACTTTGCCATGTTAAAGCCGGTTAGGACCTCCGTTGGTATCTTTAATCCCCTACGTCATCGAAATATTGTATTTTACCAGAATAAATAGTTTAAAACTTTATAGTTATTGCCATTTTAAACAGACTCAATTCGAACATACTCGCTGATAGGATTTCTTCGTCTATACATTAATTAGTCAATGATGGTTGCTGCTCTGTGTCTTTATAATGTGAAGCATGAAATTAAAATGAAATGAATAATAAATAAACTCATAATAAATTTCATTACAAAATGATATGTTATATTAATTTCGTAATATAGTAATTAATATTTATTTTCAATTAACAACCACACTGTAAATTATAAACAGGTAATTAACATAAGAATTACAGTTTTCAAGCACACCACAATGTTTCTTTTTTTGAATTATAAATACAGATTAAGAACAATTTAATGAGATGTACCACGTACCTTGTATCCCAAAAAGCGAATAAATTAAATATTCGACTCGATTCGATATAAATTTAATTGTTAATTTAAATAAAAGTTCAGCTGGTTGTTGGATACAACAATTGGGCAAGAACTAAGTCAATATGACAACTATTTCAAATTACAATTAATAAATGTTTTAAATTAAACAAACAAAAAATAAATTAAAATAATAAATTCAACAACAAATAAACGAAAATATATTCCATTATAAAAAAAATTTTTTTTAGACTTAATTAATAACTCAACTCATCACAACAAAAAAAGGATATTTAAGTAATGGCGTTAAAGTCTAAAATTAAGAGTTAAGTAAAATCTCAAAATATAAAAACATAATTAGAAATTAGTAAAATACCATATATTATAAAAAATCATTGGAAATTATTCTCAAAACAAATAAAAAGGTATTCAGCCCTTGTAGTCATATTCTGTATTTCTTATTCGGCTTTCGGAAACATTTTAGGAAGTATAATGAAGAAAATGCAAGCATCTTGTTATATAATGTTATTTGTGGAGATCATAACTCGTTTTTGTCGACATTACACATTTCAGTGTAATCACGGGTGTGTCCGAACTTAAACTTATTATTTGTACCTAGAATTAAAGGCAGAGATATCGCCATATATTCGCAACAGTTCTCTTCATATTTTACACAATATTATGCTTGAATTTATTTGAATGAGAATTCCTCAAAATATACTTAAAAATTCTCGTTGTTGTTATGCAACACAATGACTACTTCCCACTGTTACGCATTTCAGATCATCAACATAACTATTTTAAAATGTTTTGTTGTAAAACCAGCAACAACAAATATGAACATTTATAAAATAAAATAAAATAAAATAAAATAAAATAAAATAAAATAATATAAAAAAAAATAATATAAAATAAAATAAAATAAAGGGTATTTTCAGAATTTTGAACATTTGAACTTGCTTGTAGAAATGTGGGTTAGCACTAAAATTCAAAAGTGTTGCGGAGGAGGTACTTGAAGGAATGGACCTGCATAATCTATTATGGAAGTGGAACTTATTTTGAGAGTCATATCTTTTCGATAGATATCGCGCCCACTAGTCATTTCAAATGGGTCATCGTACAACTTTTGGACCAGTATGGACTTGTCCACGGAAAACATAATATCGCTGTAAACAGGACCACAACTAACAGTATCGGTATACATATCCAAAGGATCTTCGAACAGACCCTAAACTGCACTTAGACACAAATGTTGAACTTTTGGGGGGGGGGGGGTACCCTAAGGAGAGGACCGATATGGACAAAATATTAGGATATCCAAAGTTTGGACCAAATTGGTAGCCCCCCGTTCAAGAGATATCGTGCATACTATTTTCGTGACATTTTTCAAATATTGGGGGAAGTAACGGAAGTTGTGGACTGGTATTGCCCATCTTTGAAGTGAAACTAAGTGTAGACAAAACATGACGAAGGCCAATATTGGACCAAATCGGTTGATCAGTTCGAGAGTTATCGTGCTCTTCAACCACTACATTTGGTGCCATAGGGGTTTTTTACACCTCTCGGGCTGTTTTCTCAAGACTTGCGCCTGAAAACAGCTTTTACCGTCGTAAAGGCACCGAATGCAAGTGGCTTCAACAAAAAATGAAGTGATTCGAGACCAGATATTAAAGTAAACTTAATCAAAATTTTGTGTGGGGGGTACCCGAAGGAGTGGACCGATATGCCTTATCTTCGAACTTAAACTAAGTTTGGACAAAATATTACGAAGGCAAAATTTTCGACCGAATCGGCAGATCCGTTAAAGTTTTCTTGCGCTCCAACCACTACACACGATGTATTTGGGATTTTATGCGTCTTTTAGGCTATTTTCTCAGGAAGTATGGACTTTCCCCCGATAAAACTTCTACCGTCGTATGGACGGCAGTGAATACAAGTTGTTACAACAAAAATCAAAGCGATTCAGAGCAGGTCCTAAACTGAACTTTTCCGAAACTTTGTGTGGAAGGTACCCGTAGGAGTGAACCGATTGAGTCCATATTGGAACCTCATCTAAGTCTGGGAGAAATTTTACGGTGTGCCAAATCGGTCACTCCCATCAAGAGTTAGGGTGCGCACAATTTTTCCGAAAATTTTCAAATTTTTGTGGGGGAGGTACCGGAAGGAGTGCACCGATATAATCCATCTTCGAACTTAAATTAAATTGGGATAAAATATTACGAAAGCCAAATGTTGGACCGAATCGGTTGATCCGTTCGAGAGTTATCGTGCGTTCCAACCAGCCACACGGGCTGACAGACAGACGGACGGACATGGCTAAATCAACTCCAAATTGTCTGAAATGGATATCGTACCTCCCACACAAAATTTCGGAAAAGTTCAGTTTAGGACCTGCTCTCGAATCGCTTTGATTTTTGTTGTAGCAACTTGTATTCACGAACGGATCAACCGATTTGATCCAAAATTTGGTTTTCGTAATATTTTGTTCAAACTAAGTTTAAGTTCGAGGATCGATTATTTCGGTCCAAGTCCATAACGGGCAACAGCCCGAAAGTTGTAAAAAACCCTTATGGCACCATATGTAGTGGCTGCAGAGCTCGAACCGAATACTGCGTTCGTCCACATTTTGAATATCGTAATATTTCTTAGAATATTAGAAGATTTTCGAAGGTGGTGCTTATAGGTCCATTCCTTTCGGTACCTCCTCCACAAAAGTTCGAAAGGCGTCACAACAACACCTAAAGGTGACACACTGTGTTATAGCTGCCATGACATAAAGCATGATTTTGGTTGTGGATTTGTAGTTGGTCGGAGGTTAAAACACCTGGTCTCCAGCTTCACACCAGTGAATAAAAGACTTGCTACAATTCGAATAAAAGCAAAATTCTTCAACATCAGCTTTATTTGCGCTCATGCTCCCACTGAAAACAAGGACGAACTCACCAAAGATATATTTTAGGAGTGCTTAGAAGAAACATATGACCGTTGTCTTGCCCATGACATTAAAATTATTCTAGGCAATTTTAATGCCAAAATTGGAAAGGAAAATATCTTTGGCTCAAAAGTCGGACAATTCTGTCTCCACAGTGAAACATCTGACAATGGTATGAGGCTGATAGACTTCGCAGCAGAAAAAAACATGGTAGTTAGCAGCTCCAGATTTCAACATCTCGACATCCATAAGGGCACCTGGCTGTCTTCAGATCAGAAAACAAGAAATCAAATTGATCAC